>NC_090781.1:315000-615000 GCF_040054535.1 Antennarius striatus | reverse complement strand
GAGCATCTTCAGAGGGATGCTGGAGGAGAGGAAGCAGCTGTGAAACACTCACGTCTACGGACCACATCGTGTTTCAATCATCGCTGCGTAGATTTTCATTTAAAAAGCTCCAGATTATATAATTAGGGAAGAAAATCGGAAAAACTCCCCCCGGTCATGAGACCTGATGGTCAGAACATACGTGTGAATGTCAGCCGGGTTGTGGATGCAGGTGCAGCCGGCCGGGAAGTCGAAGGACACGTTGCCTCCAGCCGTGGAGCAGGACTGGCACAGCGGCTCCTGAGAGGTTCCTTCGGCCTGTTGCCATGACGATGGGCTGCCTCCAAAACCCTGCATCTCCATCATCTCCCCGTGGTCTGAAGCGGAGACAGCGACAGTCAGAAGATGGAGGTCTCTGAATCGGCTTCACTCCGGCTACGCCTCACATATTATGACTCAGGTCCCTCAGCTCAACCTTAAATACATCTCCATGTATTTCTGCTGGTATCCATGACAACCAAAGATGAGGATGAGGATGGATGAAGGCTTTACACTCATCTACACATGACAGGAAGAACAAGCAGAGGGAGGAGAGCGGAAGTGAAGAGGTGACGGATCAGGTAGCAGGAACGTGCTGGAGGACGGGGGACGGCTGGAGATCAGGTTGTAGGGGGGCCATGCTGGTCAAGTCCATTGGGGGGGGGGGGGCAGAGGAGACAGCAGAGCAGATACACTCCATACAAACAGGACAGAGCAGGAGGAAGAGGAGGAGAGGTGAAGGGTGGACAGAGGAGGTAAAGCTGACGCCCATGCAGGATGCTCCGAACCAGAATGAGACACGACACAGAAAGGAAACCACCTCAAAGCCACAGGGGGGGGGCAAAAGAACTCCAACATTAAGTTAATGCTCTTCACCTTAATTCTTCAGGTTGGAGCTGATGACCTGTCATAAATATGAAGCTGTGCTTTGGTTGTTGAACAACCCAAAAACAAATAATATTAAGAACAAAAGAAGCCAACAGAAAAAAGGCTGGAGTGGGGCCGACATCCGCCCCCCCCCTTTACTTTAGTCTGAACAGATCAGCAGCTGCTTGAGGATCAGGAACGCGACCCTCACACGAGGACTCCACGTCTCTACTACTGCGGAACCCCACAGGACCGGGATGAGAGGGGGCGGGGTGCAGGAGGGGGCGGGGACAGGGTGGAGGGGGCGGGGTGCAGGAGGGGGCGGGGACAGGGGTGCTGGTGAAGAATTACAGTGAACAGCATTGCAGCAAACGACTGCACAAACACAGGAGAAACGACTGAGGAAGTGAGGAGAAGCAGACTGAGGCAGAAACAGTCGCTCTGTGGACATCAGCGTCTGCATGCAGACAGAAGGCGTGTGGCAAGAGTGAGATGACAGGACGAAGGAAAGGAGTCAAATTAAAGGAGTGCAAAAAGACGAAGCAAATCATCAGAGTGAGTCCCAACAGCGCCACTCGCAGCGAGGCAGGCAGCACTGCACATCCCACAATGCAAAGGGGCCAGGTGAGAAAGACCTGGAAACGTTTGGTCTGTGAACCAGCGATTAAAGCAGGTGATCGATGAGCTGCCATCAAACCAGTTCTCATGTGAGCGGCAGAAGTGTGTGTGTGTGTGTGTGTGTGTGTGTGTGTGTGTGTGTGTGTGTGTGTGTGTGTGTGTGTGTGTGTGAGTTCTATTGAGAGGGGGGATATCTAACACCAACATGTTCACAGCTCTACCACCTCCAGGTTAACACTGGGTCAACGCTACACGGGGATGTTTAATATTAAATGACTGACAGTTAAAATATCATAATGAGTGCTGTCACAGACTTCCTCTTTTCTTCCTCACTTCCTCCTCTCTTCCTCCTCACTTCCTCCTCTCTTCTTCCTCTTTCGTCCGGGGCTGCAGCCCCCTGCTCTGACAGGAAACACCCTCCAAGGAACGCCTTGCTAACGGCGACTACACTGATGACCCTCATGGATGACCCTGACGGCTACAGAGGAACAGCGTAGCATTAGCACGTAGCATTAACAAACCAGTTACGTGACATTAAGGTGACTAAAAGAAGCTAAAATGTCATTAGCATGCAGCTGACTAGCATTGTAGACAAAGAGCAGCACTGCTTTAGATGTGGTATTGTTCTCCAGTAGCTAGCTGGTGGTTCGTTAGCAGCTAGCTAGTTTAGCAGCTAACGCTCAGGATGCGCTCAGACTGCAGTAACGTCTATCACATTAACACTGATCCGTGGTCTCAGACATGCAGAAAATAACACGGGATGATCCTGTCAGGCAGCGCTACACCGCCTCACATGGAGATGATGTCATCTCACATGTAGCGACAACATGCTAGAGTATTAGCATCACATGGTGAACGACTGGTTGAGACATTGAGAACAAAGATGAAACATTGTGAGAGTAGAGCCATAACACGAGAACGAAGGCATAAAAATGTAATAGTACAATAACATGTTACTACAACTGGTCTGTCGTACTGTTCTGCAGTACTGGTCAGCAGTACAGGTCTGTAGTACTGGTTTGTAGTAATGGTTTGTAGTATAGGTCTGGAGTACTGCTCTGTAGTACAGACCAGGACTACAGAGCAGTCTGTAGTGAGTCTGTACTGGTCTGTAGTACTGGTCCTTTGAACTGGACTGCCTTACTGGACTGTAGAACTAGAGGGTAACACAGTTGTACCTTGAGATACAAGTTTAATTAAGTCCATTACTGAACTTGTATCTCAAACATTTTCCCATTTCAAATAACTAAAATTGGAATCTGTTCCAATCTAATAGCTAAGCCCCAAACTCCCTAAATTTTTTGATCAGACAATAAACATGCAGATTTTACCTGTGTATAGTTAATTACATATCTTCTTCTCCTTTCGGCTTTTCCCTTCAGGGTTGCCACAGCGAATCAATTACCTCCATCTCTGGGCTTGTCCTTTGCATCCTCTTCTCTCACACCAACTACCTTCATGTCCTCTTTCACTACATCCATAAACCTCCTCTTTGGTCTTCCTCTAGGCCTCCTGCCTGGTAGTTCAGAACTCAGCATCCTTCTACCAATATATTCACTATCTCTCCTCTGGACATGTCCAAACCATCTCAGTCTGGCCTCTCTGACTTTATCTCCAGAACCTCTAACATGTGCTGTCCCTCTGATGTACTCATTCCTGATCCTATCCATCCTGGTCACTCCCAGAGAGAACCTCAGCATCTTCATCTCTGCTACCTCCAGCTCTGTCTCCTGTCTTTTCCTCAGGGACACTGTCTCTAGACCAAACAACATCGCTGGTCTCACCACAGTTTTGTACACCTTTCCTTTCATTTTAGCTGAAACTCTTCTATCACACATCACACCTGACACTTTCCTCCACCCGTTCCATCCTGCCTGGACACGCTTCTTCACCTCTTTTCCACACTCTCCATTGCTCTGGACTGTTGAGCCTAAGTACTTCAAATCCTCCACCTTCTTGATCTCTTCTCCCTGTAACCTCACTCTTCCACTTGGGTCCCTCTCATTCACACACATGTACTCTGTCTTACTGCAGCTAACCTTCATTCCTCTCCTTTCCAGGACAAACCTCCACCTCTCTAGCTTCTCCTCCACCTGTTCCCTGCTCTCACTGCAGATCATAATGTCATCTGCAAACATCATAGTCCATGGAGATTCCTGTCCAACCTCGTCTGCAGCCTGTCCATCACCATAGCAACAAGAAGGGGCTCAGAGCTGATCCCTGATGCAGTCCCACCTCCACCTTGAACTCCTTTGTCACACCTACACACACCTCACCACTGTCTTACAGTCCTCATACATGTCCTGCACCGCTCTAACATACTTCTCTGCCACTCCAGACTTCCTCATACAATACCACAGTTCCTCTCTGGACACCCTGTCATCAGCTTTCTCCAGATCTACAAAAACACAATGCAGCTCCCTCTGGCCTTCTCTGTACTTCTCTATCAACATCCTCAAAGCAAATACTGCATCTGTAGTACTCTGTTTTGGCATGAAACCATACTGCTGCTCACAAATGTTCACTTCTGCCCTTAGTCTAGCTTCCACTACTCTCTCCCATAACTTCATTGTATGGCTCATCAGCTTTATTCCTCTGTAGTTGCCACAACTCAGCACTTCTCCTCCATTCCTCAGGCATCTTCTCACTATCTAAGATCCTGTTGAACAACCCAGTCAGAAACTCTACTGCCACCTCTCCTAGACACTTCCAAACCTCTACAGGTATATCATCAGGGCCGACTGCCTTTCCACTCTTCATCCTCTTCAATGCCCTCCTCACTTCATGCTGACTAATCTTTGCTACTTCCTGGTCCACAGCAGTCACCTCTTCTAGTCTTTGTTCTCTCTCATTTTCTACGTTCATCAACTCTTCAAAGTACTCTTTCCATCTTCCCATCACACTACTGGCACCTGTCAATAGACTTCCATCCCTATCCTTAATCACCCTAACCTGCTGCACGTCCTTCCCATCTCTGTCTCTCTGTCTTGCCAACCTGTATAGATCAGTCTCTCCCTCCTTACTGTCCAACCTAGCATACAAGTCATCATCAGCTTCTTGTTTGGCCTTTGCTACCTCTACCTTCACCTTACGCTGCATCTCCCTGTACTCCTGTCTACTCTCCTCAGTCCTCTCAGTGTCCCACTTCTTCTTAGCTAACCTCTTTCTCTGTATACACTCCTGTACCTCCTCATTCCACCACCAAGTCTCCTTATCTACTTTCCTTCCAGATGACACACCAAGTACTCTCCTACCTGTCTCCCTGATCACATTAGCTGTAGTTGTCCAGTCATCTGGAAGCACCTCCTGACCACCCAGAGCCTGTCTTAACTCCTACCTGAAAGTCATGCAACACTCTTCCTTTTTCAGCTTCCACCATTTCGTCTTCTGCTCTGCCTTTGTCCTCTTCATCTTCCTCACCACCAGAGTCATCCTACACACCACCATCCTATGCTGTTTGGCTACACTCTCACCTACCACTACTTTACAGTCACTGATCTCCTTCAGGTTACACCGTCTACACCAGATGTAGTCTACCTGTGTGCTCCTACCTCCACTCTTATAGGTCACCCTATGTTCCTGCCTCTTCTGGAAGAAAGTATTCACTACAGCCATTTCCATCCTTTTTGCAAAGTCAACTACCATCTGTCCTTCTGCGTTCCTCTCCTGGATACCAAACCTGCCCATCACCTCCTCATCACCTCTGTTTCCTGCACCAACATGTCCATTGAAGTCTGCTCCAATGACAACTCTCTCACTTCTAGGTATGCTCTGCATCACTTCATCAAAGTCCAACCACAATTTCTCCTTCTCCTCCAGCTCACATCCTAACTGTGGAGCATACCCACTAACAACATTGAACATCACACCTTCTATTTCTAGCTTCAGACTCATCACTCCATCTGACACTCTTTTTACCTCCAGGACATTCCTAACAAACTCCTCCTTCAAGATAACTCCTCCTCCATTTCTCTTCCCATCTACACCATGATAGAACAACTTGAACCCTGCTCCTAAACTTCTAGCCTTGCTACCTTTCCACCTGGTCTCCTGGACACACAGTATGTCTACCTTCCTCCTCTCCATCATGTCAACCAACTCTCTACTCCACTTCGACCAACAGTAGTCCAATTTCCACCTCCACCCTGTAGGTGACATTCAACGTCCCTACTTTCAGTCCTATACTCTTGGTGTTCCTCTTCTCTCTCTTCCTACGAACACACTTTCCTCCTCTCCTTTGACCAACAGTAGTCCAATTTCCACCGGCACCCTGTAGGTGAACAGCACCGATGGCGGTCGTTGTTAACCCTGGCCTTGACCGATCCGGTATGGAAGTCATAGGTGTGATTCACATGTTTGATTTGGCAAAAGTTTTACGTCTGATGCTCTTCCTGAGACAATCCTCTGTATTTATCAAGGCTTAGGACCGTCACAATAAGACACTGGCTTGTGCCCTCTAGTGACTACATATACGTCACGTAAATGATAAAGAATGAAAAGAAACGCAAAAGTCACGGGAACACGAGCTACATCTTTACTCCACCAACGAGAACGAGATCTTGTCTCACTGCCAACACATGGTGTTATGGCCATAGCTCATCTGTTTGTATTGTGTGTCCCTCTGCGCCCCTGCCTCTGAGCTGCTGGCCCTGCCCTGCTCTGCTCCCAGATGCTCCGCCCTCTGTCAGTGCCAGGTGTGGTGTCTCTGGGACTCCTGACTACGCCCATCATCATGACCATCTCCTGATTGGTGTGCTGTCTTCCTGCCTGGTTGAAGCCCTGCCACATCACCTGGCATGGACACTTTAAAAGCTCTGCAAGCCAGTTAGTCAGGGCGCCTGTCTGATTGTCAGCATGCCTTTGACTCCGTCAAATTGTGACCTTGTAACCCTGTGTGTATTGAATTCGTGTCCGACCTTTCTTAAGAACTTGTTACTATTTCATTAGTTAAACCTTTGTACTTATAGCGAGAATAGTCCACTAGCTGGGTCGTAACACATGGTAAAGAATGAGATCCGGTCTCACCAATGTTCTATCCATCCACCAACACATGGTAAAGAACAAGATCCGGTTCACCAATGTTGTATCCATCCACCAACACGTGGTAAAGAACGAGATGCGGTGTCATCGATGTTGTATCCATCCACCAACACGTGGTAAAAAACGAGATTCGGTCTCACCGATGTTGTATCCATCCACCAACACGAGGTAAAGAACTAGATCCGGTCTCACTAATGTTGTATCCATCCACCAAAATGTGGTAAAGAACGAGATCCGGTCTCACTGATGTATCCATCCACCAACACATGGTAAAAAACGAGATCCAGTCCCCCTGATGTTGTATCCATCCACCAACACGTGGTAAAGAATGAGATCCGGTCTCACTGATGTTGTATCCAAACGCCAACAAGTGGTAAAGAATGAGATCCGGTCTCACTGATGTTGTATCCAAACGCCAACAAGTGGTAAAGAATGAGATCCGGTCTCACTGATGTTGTATCCATCCACCAACACATGGTAAAGAATGAGATCCGGTCTCACTGATGTTGTATCCATCCACTAAATAGTGATGGTGTCCTGAATCACAACTTGTAACTCGGATTTTTTATTCACATGTTGGACAACAACACTGGCAGAGTGACAGCTCGTATTTCAAAAACTTGTATGTCGAGCAGCTCGTATCTTGAGGTTCTTCTGTACTGGACTGTAGTACTTGCCTATTATTTTGGACTGTAGTACTGGTCTGAAGTACTCAACTGATCTGTCGTACTGACAGATTTGAGATTGACAGTAAACCAGATTAGGGGAGGCACATCCTCTAGAAAAAGCACCAAAGCTATCTCTTTTCTCTGAAGAGGTCCTTCAACACCATGCCGAGGATGTTTCAACGGTCTGGTTGGCCAGTGCACACCTCTATGCTACTCTTTTTAATTCTAATTAATCTACTCTTATCTCACTTTTTTTTACTTATGTTCTACTGTGGAGTGACTATCAAAAAGCCATTTCTCCTTTGGGGATTATCAAACGATTCTGATTCTGATTTTGATACTGGTCTGTCGTACTGGTCTGTAGTACTAGACTGTAGTATTGGACTGTAGTACTGGTCTGTGGTGCTGGTCTGTAGTATTGGACTGTAGTATTGGACTGTGGTATTAGACTGTACTATGGTCTGTAGTACTGGTCTGTAGCACTGATGTTTTCTGAGCCCCATGATCATAAATACCGCCCAGGGGGTGAAACTGGTGATCATCAGGCTGGTGACCATCAGGATGGTGATCTTCAGGCTGGTGACCATCAGGCTGGTGACCATCAGGCTGGTGACCATCAGGCTGGTGATCATCAGACTGGTGACCATCAGGCTGGTGACCATCAGGCTGGTGACCATCAGGCTGGTGATCATCAGACTGGTGACCATCAGACTGGTGACCATCAGGCTGGTGATCTTCAGGCTGGTGACCATCAGGATGGTGATCTTCAGGCTGGTGACCATCAGGCTGGTGATCATCAGACTGGTGACCATCAGGCTGGTGACCATCGTGGCAGCGTTAATCAAACACCTCAGAGGATCATCTCCCCAATAACCAGTAGTTCTAGATATGTTCTTTTTATTCCACCTTGCTAAACATCCCATCCTTTACTCAGGTTTTTGGTCTCTACTCTGCTCTACTGTACTCTACTGTACTATGCTCTACTGTACTCTACTCTACTGTACTATGCTCTAATGTACTCTACTGTACTCTACTCTACTGTACTGTACTATGCTCTACTGTACTCTACTGTACTCTACTGTACTCTACTCTACTGTACTATGCTCTACTGTACTCTACTCTTCTCTCCTCAACTCTCCAGTACTGTACTCTACTGTACTCTACTGTACTGTACTCTGCTCTACTGTACTGTACTCTACTGTACTATACTGTACTCTGCTTGACTGTACTCTACTGTACTCTACTGTACTCTACTCTACTGTACTCTACTCTACTGTACTCTACTGTACTCTACTCTACTGTACTGTACTCTACTGTACTCTACTGTACTCTGCTTCACTGTACTCTACTGTACTGTACTCTACTATACTCTATTGTACTGTACTCTACTGTACTGTGCTCTATTCTACTGTACTCTACTCTGCTCTACTGTACTGTACTCTACTGTACTATACTGTACTCTGCTTCACTGTACTCTACTCTACTGTATTCTATTGTACTGTACTGTACTGTACTGTACTCTACTCTACTGAGTCCGGCCGCTAACCAGAGACTTTACAGGAAGGAGTGTTTCTTGATGCTGCTGCTCGCTGGGTGCTGATGGAGCCAACCTCCGACTCCACATTGTTGGGCTCAGGCAGCACACACACAGGTAGACAAAGCTGGGGGGAGGGGTGGGGTGGGGAAGGGAGGCGGGCCTGAGGACGCATGGGGGTGGGAGGCGGGACAGACATCTGAAGCTGGGGTGAGGTCTCAGGGTGGGGTGGGTGTGTTTAAGGTGATAAAAACCTTTCATGACATTAGGGTCTGTGAGGTTCCGCGAGCAGATCATTGAGATCATAGCATGGAGCCTATCTTCCTCTTCCTCGTCATCGTCCAGCGACGGCGCGCGGCTGCCCGTGGTGTGGTGGTAGTTTATAGTGACTGCTTGAACCGGTGGGACAACAGAAGACACAGTTAGAGCAGCGGCGCCGGAGGTGAACCGCAGGAACCCCCACGTCGTCAACACATCACAACTCAATGACTTCTGGCCACAGAGTCGACCTGTGAGCGACTCTGGAGCTCCCCGTCCCAGCATGCACGGTGGTGTGAAAGCTCTACTTACTGGCGTCATAGCGACATCCAGGATACACGATGCGGAACACGTAGTCAGCAGCTGTCTGGTCTTCACTGGGTCGGTCCTGGTCCATCAGCCTGGCGGTGCTGCTCCTCTTCCTCAGTCTAGGGAAGACTTTGCCCTGCAGGTGTACACAACCAATGACCCCTGACCTCCTGAACCACACACATCCCAACATGTGTCATAGACGCTGATGCCTGTCACAGCCTCCCAGAGCAGCGGTCCCTAACCCCCAGGTCGTGGGCCGGTACTGGTCCATGGGTCAGTTGGTACCGGTCTGTGGGTCCATCGGTCTGTGGGTTAGTCGGTACTGGTCTGTGGGTCAGTCGGTACTGGTCAGTGAGCCAGTCGGTACCGGTCTGTGGGTCCATCGGTCTGTGGGTAAGATGGTACCGGTCTGTGGGTCCATCGGCCTGTGGGTCTGTCGGTACTGGTCTATGGGTCTGTTGGGTGTGGGTCAGTCGGTACCGGTCTGTGGGTCCATCAGTCTGTGGGTCAGTTGGTACTGGACAGGGAGTCAGTCGGTACCGGACTGTGGGTCCATCGGTCTGTGGGTCAGTTGGTACCGAACAGGGAGTCAGTCGGTACCGGACTGTGGGTCAGTTGGTATCGGTCTGTGGGTCCATCGGTCTGTGGGTAGGTCGGTACTGGTCCATGGATCAGTCGGAACCGGTCTGTGGTTCAATCGGTACTGGTCTGTGGGTCAGTCGGTCCGTGGGTCATTCGGTCTGTGGGTAAGTCGGTACTGGTCGGTGGGTCAGTCAGTACCGGTCTGTGGGTCAGTCGGTACTGGTCTGTGGGTCAGTTGGTACTGGTCTGTGGGTCCATCGGTCTGTAGGTCAGTCGGTCTGTGGGTCAGTCGGTCTGTGGGTCAGTTGGTCTGTGGGTCAGTTGGTACCAGACAGTGAGTCAGTCGGTACCGGTCTGTGAGTCCATCGGTCTGTGGGTAAATCAGTACTGGTCCGTGGGTCAGTTGGTACCGGTCAGTCGGTGTGTGGGTCAGTCGGCCTGGGGGTCATTTGGTCTGTGGGTCAGTCAGTCTGTGGGTCAGTCGGTCTGTGAGTCATTTGGTCTGGGGGTCAGTCGGTTTGTGGGTCAGTCTTTCTGTGGGTCAGTCTTTCTGTGGGTCAGTCTGTCTGTGGGTCAGTCGGTCCATGGGTCAGTCGGTACCGGTCTGTGGGTCAGTCTGTCTTAGTGTCAGTCGGTCTGGGGGTCATTTGGTCTGTGGGTCAGTCGGTCTTGGGATCAGTCGGTCTGGGGGTCAGTTGGTCCATGGGTCAGTCGGTACTGGTCTGTGGGTCAGTCAGTCTGTGGGTCAGTTGGTCTGTGGGTCAGTTGGTACCAGACAGTGAGTCAGTCGGTATCGGTCTGTGAGTCCATCGGTCTGTGGGTAAGTCAGTACTGGTCCGTGGGTCAGTCGGTACCAGTCAGTCGGTGTGTGGGTCAGTCGGTCTGTGGGTCAGTTGGTACTGGTCCATGGGTCATTCGGTCTGTGGGTTAGTCGGCCCGGGGGTCAATCGGTCTGTGGGTCATTTGATCTGTGGGTCAGTCGGTCTGTGGGTCAGTCGGTCTGGGGGTCAGTCGGTACTGGTCCATGGGTCAGTCGGTACCGGTCTGTGGTTCAGTCTGTCTGAGTGTCAGTCGGTCTGGGGGTCATTTGGTCTGTGGGTCAGTCGGTTTTGGGGGTCATTCGGTTTGTGGGTCAGTCGGTCTTGGGGTCAGTCGGTCTGGGGGTCAGTCGGTCTATGGGTCAGTCGGTACTGGTCTGTGGGTCAGTCAGTCTGTGGGTCAGTCGGTCTGGGGGTCATTTGGTCTGTGGGTCAGTCGGTCTTGGGGGTCAGTTGGTTTGTGGGTCAGTCGGTCTTGGGGTCAGTCGGTCTGGGTGTCAGTCGGTCTGTGGGTCACTCGGTCTGGGGGTCATTTGGTCTGTGGGTCAGTCGGTCTTGGGGGTCAGTTGGTTTGTGGGTCAGTCGGTCTTGGGGTCAGTCGGTCTGGGGGTCAGTTGGTCTGTGGGTCAGTCGGTCTGGGGGTCAGTCGGTACCGGTCTGTGGGTCAGTCGGTCTGGGGGTCAGTAGGTGTGTGGGTCAGTCGGTCTGGGGGTCAGTTGGTCTGGGGGTCAGTTGGTCTGGGGGTCAGTCGTCTGGGGGTCAGTCGGTTCCAGGTCACACAGACAGAATCCAGAACTCCACTGTTTTCTTCCTGATCTGGTTCTGATGATGGATTCTCTCCTCCACACGTCTGTGGGTCACTCTGAGGCTGGTGGAGATGCTGGCCTCGGTCACATGACCACCTTCTGAAAGGGGCCGCTCCGGCCTCGGTCACATGACCACCTTCTGAAAGGGGCCGCTCCGGCCTCGGTCACATGACTACCTTCTTGAAGGGGCCGCTCGGGCCGCTAACAGAATACATTAGCACTAAACTGAAGCTAACAAGCTAGCAGAACCAATCAGAAACACGTTGGTGTGGCGTCACGAGGACGCTGCTAATAAAGTTGATACAAACTGGATTCATGTTTATTATTACAGTTAGAATAAAACACTTTTCTGCTGGTCGTATGGTTTGATTTTGTGACACACCTTTCCTTTCTGAGACCAGAGGGGGGGCTCCAGCTGACCTCGTGGTAAAAGACCCGTTTCCAGACAGGAGAGAAACGCCAGCAGGTGACCGCCGGGGGGGAATTGAAGGGGGGGCCGCTGGATCCCGTCCTGACTGACCAGAACCAGCGTCCCGCCGCAGTCCGCTGGAACGTATGAGGAGAACATGAGAACCCGTCGGCCCCCCCAGCAGGAACCGTTATGTACAGACGCACACGTTAACACGGAACACGGGGGGGTCGACCCGCTCACTTACGGCGTTGGTGGCAGTGGATGCAGACGATCTGACGCAGCGGGACGGTCAGGGCGTAGTCCCAGTAGATGCTGTAGAACACACCACAGTGAGTGTGTGTGTGTGTGTGTGTGTGTGTGTGTGTGTGTGTGTGTGTGTGTGTGTGTGTGTGTGTGTGTGTGTGTGTGTGTGTGTGTGTGAGGGGGGGGGGGGTCTACCTCTTCTCCAGGTCACAGTCTCCCAGGGTCCCGTTGATGAGCTGGTTGGGGGTCCACTTGAGGGTGAGGGTGTCCCCGGCCTGGTGGAGGGACAGGTAGCCCCGCAGCACCTCCATGTCCTTCTTCTACAGATGGGGAAGGGGGGGGGGCAGTTTGTGATTGGTTTAATCCAATGTGTTTCATGTGACATGAAAACTCCACACATGAATATTAAAGGCATACATGAAGTCAGTTGTGTGACTGAACATTTAACCCAGATTACAAAGAGCTGGACACGCCCTCACCCCAATTTAATCAGAGTGTTAATCTGTGAGCACCTCTAATATTGTTTGTAATATAAAGACCCAGAGATTATCCACCTATGTAAAAGTGTCTAATCTAATCTAATGTAATGTAATCTAATCTAACCATAAATCTTGTGTTTAATCTGAGATTTAATCTAATCTAACACTTAATCTAGTATAATACATATTTTTAATATAATACGATGTTCTCATCCACTTCTTCCTCTTTTGTGGGTCACGGGGGTTTCTGGAGGCTGTCTCCGCTGGATTGCGGGCAAGAGGCAGGGGACACTCTGGGGCCCACGCCAGGGTACTGTAGAGCCGCACAAAAGACAAACTACCACTCCTGCACATATTCACACCTATGGGACATTTGGAATGATCAGTTCACCTGGGGTGTGTGTTTCGGGCGGGGGGGGGGGTTTCCCAGGCTCTGCATGGGGGGCTCAAGCCCAGGGGTGTGTGAGGTGACAGCACCACCCACTGTACCACCATGACGCCAAGTCTTTAATATAAAATCTAATATTTTAATCTAATCTAGTCTCTGATCTAATATAAAATATAATATCCAATCTAATCTAATCTAATCTATAATATAATCTATGATGTAATACAAACTTTAATCTAATATATAAAATGTAATGTAAGCAAATGTTGGAAGGAGTGAGGGTAAAAACATATCATGTGCAACATCTGTGTACAGGATGATTATTATGGGATGTAAATATGCTGTCATTCTACATTGTCAGGGGGTCCCTGTGTTCTGCATGCAGGAGGGTCTGCAGCCCCATCAAAACTCAGGAAGAGCCAGGGTGGAGTGCTAAAGGCTAGGATAGGGTAGGCTAGACCAGGCTAGGGTGGGCTACGCTAGGTCAGGCTATGCTAGGCTAGGCTATGCTAGGCTAGGCTAGGCTAGGCTAGGCTAGGCTAACCAGGCCAGGTTAGGCTAGAGTATATTTCACAGTCAGACACATTCTAGTCCATGGGACAGCGACAGGACGGCCCGGCTCCACCCAAAGTTACTGAGTTTATTCATTCATAAATATTTGCATGTTTTATATTCATGAAGTGACTCTATTAATATTAATATTTAAGAAGAATGTGTGTGTTTAAGTTTAACTCATCCTGGTTTATGAGAAATGACCAAGAAAAACACGCTGCTGAGCTGTGTTCACGCCATTGTGTACATGATTGACTGATTGATTGATTGATCAATTGATGAGCTGATTGAAGGAAATATTTCATGGTTGATCAATCACACTTCTAAAAAGCTGGAGTCACACAGTGTCAGTAGAGCAACATCAGATTAGACGCCATGTATGGAAATATATTAATTAACTGACTAACAATTGATTGTGAAACACTAAAACACTCCAGGGGGAGCTGATTGGGTGACGGGGCTCCTGACGCAGAGCTGAGATGATGGGATGCTGTGTTGGGTACGACGCTTCAGGAGGGGGGGCCCGGGAGCGTCAGCTGACCTACCGGTTGGACCAGGACGTTGTTCTTGCCGTACAGGAGGTGTGTCCTGGAGTTCTGGTGCAGCGACTCCACGTACTCCCGGGCCGACGCTGCGAACCGGTCCTCCGACATGCTGCTGCTGGACTGCCTCTTCCGGATCTGGGACACAAGGGATTTGAATCAGACCCCCCAGCCTCACAGAGCCTGGCCTTCACAGACACTCACCCCCCCTCCACGCCCACTCACCCCCAGCGCCGGTCGGCGGCCGACGGAGGTTTCCTGGCACCGGTGGGCCCCGTGGATCCGGTGACGCTGAACCAGCTCGTTGGCTGAGGGGTCGGTCCAGAAGTGATCCGAGGTCTTCAGTTTGGTGTACTCCAGAGCGCAGGGGCCCACTGGGAACACACGCGCTCCAGTTTAGAGCTTCTGGGGTTAACTCAAATATAATGTTTAATAAATGATCTTTTCTCACCAAATTAAAGTCACGCTCTGACTTCATTTATTCATGATTTCCTTCCTCTATTTATCTGTCTCTCTTTAGCTTCTTGTTGGCAGGGATGCCATAACTTGACATTAACAGCTGGTTCCACTCAGCCTCCATCACATCTCTGATGTCTCATATTAATGTAACCCTTCAGCTGCGTGGTTTAGCTGAAGCATTTTGCTTTGTAATATTAGTATTTTTTGCTAATTTACAAGTAAAACTACTTAAAGTATTCTGTGTAAAATATAAGCAACAGAATTATTGTGCCAACAAACCTAAAGTTTTAAAATGTGTTCATGAGCCGCTGCAGACAAAGAGAACAACACTCACAGTTATGTTTCTGTGCATCTTACAAATATTTAGGAGAGGGTGTTTGAGGCGTTGTTTCTTCGCCTTGTTTACCATATTGTTTATTTTGATAATTTTGTCTTTGCAGTAATGCTGCATACTTTAATGTACTCTGATATTCTCACCCAGAAGCGCTGCCAGGATGGGTCCAAACACTGAATCATGCATCAGCGCTTCTCTCTCGTAGTATTTACTGCAGAGAACAAAGACATGTGTGAGTCAGTGGAGGACCCCATAAAACCCGATCCATTTCTAATGGGGAGCCCACATGTGGAATAAAAACGGCATCATCTGCATACACTTCATACCTTCAGACCACTAGATATGTTATTCCTGACAGAAATGGCTTCATGGGGACATAAACAACTTGGCAGCTATAATTCAGCCCCACTAGTATGAGTGTCATCTGTTCAGGGGAGTTGGGCCCAATGAAACCAGTCCACCCAGTGAGAGAAACCAGTTGCCCCAGTGAGAGTCGGACTAGGTCAGCCCCAGGGATGATGAGACTGGGTTCTGCTCAGAGGTGAGTGCATGAAATACCAACCATCATCAGCATCAAACGACACTCCTGAAAAAATACTTCACTGGTAGACAGAAGGTCTCATTACGTAACTGTACATCTATAAAGCAGGTCTTATTGATCAGAGAGAAGAAAAGAAATATTGATCTGGCCTTCAATCCCAAGGTAAAAACATTTAACCATGACCAAGTGGTGGTTAGTGAGAGCTGGTGGTTCACTGGTGAATTCTTCCCTTTCATATATGTATTCTCATTTTTAGACGTGTAACAATGAATTATGGATTCTATTTGATGCTTGTTTTAAAATATGTATCTGAGGAGGTGATTGTGGTGTGAATTGACTCACTGACTGTTTGTGTGTGACCTGTTTGACCTGATCTTCTGACAACAGAGTTGCCACTACTAGCTGGAGCCTCTATAGAGTTTGGTCCCTGGGGGAACGTGGAGTTGCAAGCTTTCGTGGGGGAGGAAAGCTACAGGAATTTTTCACATTCTAAACATTTAAATGTTATAAAGATGGTGTGTAGTTAGAATCCAAAGGACTCTTGGAGTGTTGATGGTTCAGAACAGGACTGAGTCAGGCTGTTGGTGCTGATGAAACCATCACCTGGAGTTGTCCACGATGTACTGGACTATCTTGTCCAGAACCTTCTCAAAGAGAGCTGTCCGGACCCAGATGTGCTTGATGGCCTGGGCAGAGAGAGGCTGAGGTGGTCGGCTGGTGGTGGACGAGCCCTGTCTCCTCAGAGGTTCGTGGCCCACGCTCTGCGTCCTCCTGGGGGGTGACATGTCAAACGCACATAATTAATGGCTTCTGCAGAGAACAGTTTGTGTCTGATCACCAGAAGTTTGAGCCTGACACGCTACAGATGTTGATGTTGGTTGTTCCAGTTTTCATTATATTGCATGAGTTTTACTTTGAAACAAAACATTCAGTATTGATCTGACAGGAAATGAGATTAAATGGAAATCAGTGATTGGTGGAGCAGAGACGAGCTCTGAAAGGTCAAAGCCATCTTCTATATATCCAAAAGGGCCACACATAAAGTCCAGGTCCACACAGTGAAAAAGTCCAGGTCCACACAGTGAAACAGTCTGGGTCCACACAGATCACAAGTAAACAGAAACTAGCAAAGGTAACACAAAAAGGACAAACCAAGACCACAAGCACGGCAAACTTTTGTGTCATCACTTTTTCCACAAATATCTTATCAAACCCATTGATCAGCCAAAACTATTTATCGGTCTACGTTTCGTTGCATTCAGGGAAATGTAGGACAGATTACTGGAGGCTGAATCACTGAATGTAAAAGCCAGAACAGCAACCCCCAAAAGAGTCCATCCATCCATCCATCTTCCACCGCTTATCCGTAGTCGGGTCGCGGGGGCAGCAGCTTCAACAAGGAGCCCCAAACTTCCCTTTCCCCCCACATCCTCCAGCTCTGACTGGGGGGGTCCCAAGGCGTTCCCAGACCAGTATTGAGATATAATCCCTCCACCTGGTCCTGGGTCTGCCCCGAGGTCTCCTCCCAGCTGGACGTTCCAGAAACACCTCCCTAGGGAGGCGTCCCAGAGGCATCTGCACCAGATGCCCAAACCACCTCAACTGACTCCTTTCCACGCGAAGGAGCAGCGGCTCTACTCTGAGCCCCTCGTGAACAGCAGTGTTTCTACCTTATCTCTAAGGGAGACACCAGCTATCCGCCTGAGAAAGACCATTTCAGCCGCTTGTATCCGCGATCTCGTTCTTTGGGTCATGACCCATCGCTCATGACCACAGGTGAGGGTAGGAACGAAGATTGAACGGTAGATGGAGAGCTTTGCCTCTCGGCTTAGCTCCCTCTTTGTGACAACAGTGCGGTAAAGCGACTGCAATACCGCTCCTGCTGCCCCAATTCTCCGTCCAATCTCATGCTCCATTGTTCCCTCACTCGTGAACAGGACCCCAAGATACTTAAACTCCAAAGTTTAAGTCCAAACGCAGATAAACCCCAAATGAGTTTCTATGCATAATTACAGCGATCTCTGGTCAAGCTATTTATTATACAGAATTATACTCATTTCAATTGATCGGTGTTATAATAGTACTGGCGGGAACAACAATATCAGACTTCATACCAAACATGAAAACAAATGTATTGTTATTATAATCCAAGATCTACCATGGTTTACACAGGGATAAGAAGAGGAAGAATGTGTACATTATTACACCAACTACTTCAGGCTGTATTTTATGATCATGTGATCATTATGAAGTAGCATTTAGCAGCAGAATGAGTCGTTAGCGCAGCTCATTAACACTTATCATTACTCCTGACAGCTGAGCTCTGCTGGGTTTCTCCTCAATCTGGAACACGTCTGACCAAAGGTTCCGTTTCCTGTCAGGGACCAGCAGCTCAGGAGTCATGAACACGGAGGAGTGTGATCCACACGGACCCCCACACGCCTCCACACGGACCCCCACACGCCTCCACACGGACCCCCACACGCCTCCACACGGACCCCCACACGCCTCCACACGGACCCTCACACGCCTCCACACGGACCCCCACACGCCTCCACACGGACCCCCACACGCCTCCTCACGGACCCCCACACGCCTCCTCACGGACCCCCACACGCCTCCACACGGACCCCCACACGCCTCCACACGGACCCCCACACGCCTCCTTCATCAGGCCAATGAGTGTGTGTGTGAGAGGAGCTACCGCTGTCATGATGCAGTAAACTAGAGTACTGAACAGAGTACTGAACAGAGTACTGAACAGAGTACTGAACAGAGTACTGAACAGAGTACTGAACAGAGTACTGAACAGAGTACTGAACACAGTACTGAACACAGTACTGAACAGAGTACTGAACAGAGTAGTGAACACAGTAGTGAACACAGTAGTGAACACAGTACTCTGTCTGTCTGTCTGTCTGTCTGTCTGTCTGTCTGTCTGTCTGTCTGTCTGTCTGTCTGTCTGTCTGTCTGTCTGTCTGTCTGTCTGTCTGTCTGTCTAGTTGACGTGGAGAGGGAGGAAGGGTGTATCCTGGACAAAGTGCCAGTTTGTCTGGAGAAAGAAGGGCTAACAGCAAATCCCCTCTTAGGACGCTGGAGAGCCTGGAGGGAAGCCACGAGACAAATGAGACATGTCCTCTGGGGGGGTGAATCACTATCACTGCTGGGGGAGACAGGTTCATGGGGGGTGTACTGGTGACACACAACCAATCGGAGTGACGCTCGGCCCCAGATAGACCGGAGGTGGAGGGAAACCATCGTCACCGCCGCAGTTACAGGATGATGTTGACCCGCCATCCAGAGGCCGTGGGTCAACAAAAGGTCATCTAGAGTCGTTTGTGGGTCTACTTCCTCCGGCCCAGTCTAATGTCTGGAGGTGGGTCTGAAGGCTGCCCTCTACAGTTAATTTGAATGATTCCAAGCTCAGTACACAATCAAGCCGCCACACACACACGCACGCACGCACGCACGTGCGCGCACACACACACACACACACACACACACACTTCCTTATTTTGCCGACTTTTATTCACAGTGTTTCTGCTAAAGTTGACACACGTCAAACTCATGCCAGCTGATATTTTACCCCCCAGTAGAGGTCGCACTAGAGCAAATGAAGCTTCATGAAGCTTCGAACCGCAGTGAACCGATTGGGATGAAAAGCTTCAGTGCTTCATGGGGCTTCATCTGCCCGTCACTCCCTCTGATGGACTCCAGTTAACATCATTCTAGAGTCAGAACTAGAGTTCATGTTTGTGAGCAGAGTCCAAACAGCAGAACGACACACGAAACAACCATTTCTGAGTGAAACTAGCTGCTAGTGCATTCTATGATTGGCCAACACAAAGTCGTTATGTCGCCACGGTGATGTTGGACTATGTTGGGTGATCTTGATTTATCATACGAATACATTTGTTTGCATGTGTTTAGTATAAAGTCTGATATTATTGTTTTATCGTGGAATTTCCACGGGCTCCCGCTAGTAATACTTTGAAAATACATACATATTAACATTTGTTACATATGATATACATATAAACATCCATCCATCCATCCATTTTCTTCCGCTGTATCCGCCGCAGTGGGTCACAGGGAGTTGGAGCCCTAACCCATCTGGCATAGGGAGTGAGGCGGGAACACTCCGGGCACAACGCCAGTGCACCACAGAGCCACACACAAAGACAGACAACCGCACACACACACACACACACACACACACACACACACACACACACACACACACACACACACACACACACACACACACACACACACACACACACACACACACACACTCCTACAGCAAATTTGGGACTGGCCAATTAACCTGAAGCACATCATATGTAACATATGATATACATATAAACAATTTAAAATCACTAATTCACATTGTCAATTGCAAACTACAGGCTACAAACTATAAGCTACAAACTACAGGTACAAACTACAGGCTACAAACTACAGGCTACAAACTACAGGCTACAAACTACGAACTACAGGCTACAAACTACAGGCTACAAACTACAGGCTACAAACTACAGGCTACAAACTATAAACTAAAAAGTACAGGCTACAAACTATAAGCTACAAACTCCAGGTACAAACTACAGGCTACAAACTACAGGCTACAAACTACAGGCTACAAACTACAGGCTACAAACTACAGGCTACAAACTACAGGCTACAAACTACAGGCTACAAACTATAAACTAAAAAGTACAGGATACAAACTATAAGCTACAAACTACAGGTACAAACTACAGGCTACAAACTACAAACAACAGGCTACAAACTACAGGCTACAAACTAGAAACTAAAAACTACAGGATACAAACTATAAGCTACAAACTACAGGTACAAACTACAAACTACAGGCTACAAACTACAGGCTACAAACTACAAAAAACAGGATACAAACTACAGGCCACAAACTACAAACTACAGGCTACAAACTACAGGCTACAAACTACAAACTACAGGATACAAACTACAAACTACAGGCTACAAACTACAGGATACAAACTACAAACTACAGGATACAAACTACAAACTACAGGATACAAACTACAGGATGCAAACTGCAAACTACAGGCTTGTCATTCATTAATTCATTCATATTTTGTTAGAGCACTACTCAGCTGTCATGATTTCCTGATCTAAAACTAAATCAGTGGATTTCAGAGGTCAGACTCTGTGGCCCCCGAGCCTCTACACAACAACAACCAAAACAACAACAACCAATGACAACAACAAACAACAACAACAGCAAAAAACAACAACCAAAACAACAACAACCACAACAAGAACCACAACCACAACAACAACCAACAACAACAACAACCAATAACAACAACACACAAAACAACAACCATAACAATCAACAACAACAACAATTTAGGTCAATTCAACCCTTAAATAGTCTGTGTGTGTGTGTGTGTGTGTGTGTGTGTGTGTGTGTGTGTGTGTGTGTGTGTGCGTGCGTGCGTGCGTGCGTGCGTGTGTGTGTGTGACAGGCAGCTGTAAATACGGTTCATTCGCGGCTCTAACTCTTCCTTTCTCTGCTGATATTCTCTCCCTGCCTCCCGTTTCCCATCATGCTCCCTGCCCTGTTGCCACCAGTAGCACATATCACATTGCCATGGCAACCAGGGCACATGAGAGACAGAGCTCTGAGGTGGGATGACAGGGAGTGGGGAGGGCGTTGGTGGGGGGCTGTGTTAGTGTGCATCAATGCATGCACTGTGGTGGAGGGGGTAGCATCTCACGCAAACCCATATCCATCCCATAATGAGCTCCAACGCTGTCTGGGGATAAAGACACCACGAAGACACAACGCCAAACACGTTAACACACACATTTACTTCTCAGCACACAGCCATGTTGAGTAACATGTATGCAGATGTGTGTGTGTGTGTGTGTGTGTGTGTGTGTGTGTGTGTGTGTGTGTGTGTGTGTGTGTGTGTGTGTGTGTGTGTGTGAACCTCCTGCAGAGAAACGTGGATCAAACTAAAGGACAATTAATGGGCTTGTAAACAGCTGGGCGAGTGGAGGGGCCTGCTGATAAAGCAGTTTATCACACACACACACACACACACACACACACACACACACACACACACACACACACACACACACACACACACACACACACACAGCCGATCACGGATTAGTTCTTTAGGATCAGGATCAGAAGAGACACACGCGTGTTAAGGTGATGACATCTACCTGTGTTTACCTGCTATGACCAAACACATCCTGTCGACCTGATGAATCAGAGAAAATTCCTGCCCCCCCCCAGCAGACAGTGTCATGATCGGAACTGAATGGGTGTGAATGAGGTGAACGTCAGCAGAACTCGGTCTGGGGAGGAAGTGAGGAGAGCACCTGCTGAGGTCGGCCTGCTGCTGGAGCTGCTCCTGCACCTTCAGGCACACCTGGCCGGCTGAGTCCAACACCTTCCCCACTTTGGTGAAGAGGGCAGCGATCTTGTCGCTGCGCAGAAAGCCGGCGGCACGTCTCTTGAGGAGGTGACCCAGACAGGCCTCGATGGCGGCTGGGGGGAGAGGAGGAGACAGGGGTTAGTCAGGATGTGAGGAGGGGGGGACCGGCAGAGACAGACGTTCATCAGTTACACCAGGACAACACCCCCTCTCCATCAGGCACGACTCCCTTCGGGCCCCTGGGGGTCACATGGTGGATGTTCAGACCAATAGATGGACAGACCAGGTCACGTCATCTGTTTGTCAGTTTGTTTTATCGTCCTCTCAACGGGGGAGGGGGGATGAGGTTCTGATGAACCTGCTCCTTAAGTGCTGCTCTGGAAAACAACCAGTAAACAGCTTTCCAAAAGAAACAGTCATTTAACACAGCGATAAACGCTGATGTGATTACGGTGCATCTACTGCAGCGGCAGCTCACAAGTTGGTTGTCATGGCGACACAGCTTCTGGCCGGTGAGATTCTAATGTGTACAAACGGTGTGGGTCATTCATTCATCTACAGGACCAACCTGAGACTCGTCATTCACTCGTTCACACAGAAACGAGCAAATGCTAACGGAGGAGCAGATGCTAATGGAGGAGCAGATGCTAATGGAGGAGCAGATGCTAATGGAGGAGCAGATGCTAACGGAGGAGCAGATGCTAATGGAGGAGCAGATGCTAATGGAGGAGCAGATGCTAACGGAGGAGCAGATGCTAACGGAGGAGCAGATTCTAACGGAGGAGCAGATGCTAATGGAGGAGCAGATGCTAATGGAGGAGCAGATGCTAATGGAGGAGCAGATGCTAATGGAGGAGCAGATGCTAATGGAGGAGCAGATGCTAACAGAGGATCAGATGCTAACGGAGGAGCAGATGCTAACGGAGGAGCAGATGCTCACGGAGGAGCGGTGGAGGATGAGGGAGAGCGCTAATCGTCTCTCTGGATGTGCCCGCCCTTTAGCAGCCCCCCTCCCTCTGTAATCGCTGCATTACGGCTCAGACATAACGACGTTAGCCCCAACGATCAAACCAACACGGTGACACAACTATTAAAACAAACTCGAACTGAGAGCGTCTCCTGGTCCAACAGGCCTGAGTGATGGGGGGCTGCTGGTTCAGAGTTCATCAAACACACCGTAGAGAAACCCACTAGTGTCACAACCCACCAGTGGGATCTGATCACACCACCCTGAATGAGGTGAGAACTGCAGCTTTACGGGGGCCAGCAGAGCCTGAGGGACGCGCTCGGTGTCTCTGGGGAGTTCCTCCACAGCAGCTTCGTTCCTCCAGAGTTCACCTGCGACAGGTGAGTCCAGTCTGGACGACCAAGAAGCCCTGCAGCTGAAGTGGAGGATCATGGGAGGTGGTGATCATCTAGGAGAGGATGTCGCCCATGACAGAGGCCCCGCCTGCATGCTAATGCTAACATTTAGCTTCTGAAAAGCCTCGCCAACACGCGGCTCACCTGCTGCTGATGTGGATCAGAGTAACCAATCAGTGCTGCCCACTCTGGTGGGGGCTGTCGTTGTTCACGCTGCTGGTCCAGCGGTGCTAACCGGTGTGTGTGTGTGTGTGTGTGTGTGTGTGTGTGTGTGTGTGTGTGTGTGTGTGTGTGTGATGACAGCTGGACCAGGAGTGTCTCCAGCGACATCATTAGCAGGAGAGTTCATTAGCGGCGCGTCTGAGGAACTCAGGTTCTGTTGTCAGCATCAGACTCACCCGTCTCACCCATCTGACCCGTCTCACCCATCTGACCCGTCTCACCCATCTGACCCGTCTCACCCATCTGACCCCCGGCTCCCAGGGGCACCAGGTCGTCATACACACATAGCAATGACTGAATGACAATGCGCACACGCATACGCACAAACACACACAAACAAACAAACAAACAAACACAAACAAACAAACAAACAAACAAACAAACACACACACACACACACACACACACACTGTGTTCGTATGTTGCTGACCATGAATCAGTGAATTGTGGGTGTTGGCTGGAATTACTTATCTAAACATTTAATTTAATTTATTGATTATTATTCTATTGATGACATCACACAGCAGGGGAACAGAAATAAATGATTGTTTAACATTGGAAAATATCATTTTTAGAATAAAACTACAATATTACTCATTCATAAATAATAAGAGATTGTTCTTGTAGGTCTGTTATTCTGCTTTGATCTCTGTTGTTAATTCATAATAAGAATAAAGTTATTATTATTATTATTATTATATTATTATAATACAGTAATACATTTTTAATAGTAAGTAAAATAGTAAATAGACAGTAAAATAAAATACCTAAAATGTGTGTGTGTGTTGGGGGGTAGGGAGGTAGATGAGGTAGTGCAATTAATCAGATATATCTTTAGTGAATATTCTGTTGTCATGGCAACGGTATTTTCGTCACTTCGAAGGTTTAATTTGGAACCAGCTTACACGGTGTGTGTTGGTGTTCACATTGAGGCTCTTATGAAACCTACAACCCTATAAACATGTTATAAACATGTTATAAACATGTTATAGAGGCAGGAACGTGCAGCAATAATAATCACAATAATAAACAGAAGTACACATGTGAGCAATGACCAACGACTAATAAACCTGCTGCTGTGTTTGTGTGTGTGGGTCGTGTGCGTGTGTGCACGCGCGTGCGTGTGCGCGTGTGTGTCTCAGCGCCACAGGCTATGGTTGGCCATCAGTGTCCCATTCCAGTGAGGTGTTTCACGCTTTAACGCAGCTCGGATTTGAGTAACATGTATGCAGATGTGTGTGTGTGTGTGTGTGTGTGTGTGTGTGTGTGTGTGTGTGTGTCCTCCGCTGAGGCCCGACAGTGGTCTTTAATTAGATGAAGCCCATCTGGTTCCAGAGACACGCCGGTCTGTGAGCCGAGGGTCTGAGATGATCCAGATCAAACCTCCAGCCTTTAGTCCGTCAAGTACCTCATTAGAAATAAATGATCTGAAGCAAAACACACCGCCTGAGGCAAACTCCACTGACAACACGGTGAGGGAGAAATGTGTGTGAAGGCAGGAGTCAAGACTCAGCAAAGAAAGAGTCTGACTTTTTCCTTTTTTAGCACAGTGACTGATAAAGTGGACTGTTTTTATTGGGTCTTTATCGTCTGACTTCATGACTCGTTCTGTAGATCTAAAACCGGCACAGAAATACAGGCAAGATCAGGAGCAACAGGTGGAGCAGAGGAGGAGAGCCTGACACAGGTGGAGGAGAATCAGGTGGAGGAGAATCAGGTGGAGGAGAGTCAGGTGGAGGAGAATCAGGTGGAGGAGAATCAGGTGGAGGAGAGTCAGGTGGAGGAGAATCAGGTGGAGGAGAATCAGGTGGAGGAGAATCAGGTGGAGGAGAATCAGGTGGAGGAGAATCAGGTGGAGGAGAGTCAGGTGGAGGAGAATCAGGTGGAGGAGAATCAGGTGGAGGGGAGCAGAACAGGCCGAGACTACTTCAGCAGGCATGATGGGTAATGCCAGGGCGGCTGCTGCCAAAGCGCTGACAGAAGCAGTCTGTACAGACGGCCCTGGTAGGTGTAGGCAGGGTCGGAGGGGCTAAAGGGCAGAATGGGGTGAAGCCTTCAGTTGATTGGCTGAACAGTCAGACTGGACTTAACCCACTTCCCCCTGACAAATAAAATACCCATGATGCTCTTTGGCTTCAGCCGACCAGACTAGTAGCTGCTGGAAGCTAACCTTATACCTTACCTGGTTACATCCATCCATCCATCATCCATCCATCATCCATCCGTGACTCCGTCCGTCTGCATGAAACATGTGTTTCTTCTCCTCATTCTGTTCGTGTTGATAAATCAACAGCTGGTTTGTTCTAATCTCATCTCCAGACACCTGAGATCCCAAACGCATCATTTCTGTCCTGAAACAGGTGAATCTTCTCTGTGTTGAGACAAGAAGCAGCAAGACTAACCCTAATCCTACCCTAATCCTACCCTAACCCTACCCTTACCCTAATCCAACCCTAACCCTACCCTAATCCCACTTTACCCTAACCCTAATCCTACCCTAACCCCACCCTAATCCTACCCTACCCTAATTCTACCCTACCCTAATCCTACCCTACCCTAATCGAACCCTAACCCTACCCTAATCCTACCCTAATCCAACCCTAACTCTAATCCTACCATAACCCTACCCTAATCCTACCCTAACCTAGCCCTAATCCTACCCTAACCTAATCCTACCCTAACCCTACACTAATCCTACCCTAACCCTACCCTAATCCTACCATAAACCTAATTCTACCCTAACCCTAATCCTACTTTAACTCTAATCCTAATCCTACCCTAACCTAGCCCTACCCTAAACCTAACCCTAATCCTAACCCTAACCTAACCCTAATCCTAACCAAACCATAATCCTAATCCTAACCCTAATCCTAACCCTAATCCTACCCTAATCCTAACCCTAAACCTAATCATAACCCTACCCTAGCCCTAATCCAACCGTAACCCTACCCTAATCCCACCCTAACCCTACCCTAGCCCTAATCCAACCCTAACCCTAATCCTACCCTAACCCTACCCTAATCCTATCCTAACCCTACCCTAATCCCACCCTAACCCTACCCTAACCCTAATCCTACCCTAACCCTACCCTAACCCTATACCTAACCCTAATCCTAACCTAATCTTAATCCTAACCCTACCCTAATCCTAACCCTAAACCCAACCTAATCCTAACCCTAACCTAACCCTAATCCTAACCCTAATTCTAACCCTACCCTAACCCTAATCCTACCCTAACCCTAACCTAGCCCTAATCCAACCGTAACCCTACCCTAATACCACCCTAACCCTACCCTAACCTAATCCTAACCTAACCCTACCCTAATCCTACCCTAATCCAACCCTAACTCTAATCCTACCATAACCCTACCCTAATCCTACCCTAACCTAGCCCTAATCCTACCCTAACCTAATCCTACCCTAACCCTACACTAATCCTACCCTAACCCTACCCTAATCCTACCATAAACCTAATTCTACCCTAACCCTAATCCTACTTTAACTCTAATCCTAATCCTACCCTAACCTAGCCCTACCCTAAACCTAACCCTAATCCTAACCTAACCCTAATCCTAACCTAACCCTAATCCTAACCAAACCATAATCCTAATCCTAACCCTAATCCTAACCCTAATCCTACCCTAATCCTAACCCTAAACCTAATCCTAACCCTACCCTAGCCCTAATCCAACCGTAACCCTACCCTAATCCCACCCTAACCCTACCCTAGCCCTAATCCAACCCTAACCCTAATCCTACCCTAACCCTACCCTAATCCTATCCTAACCCTACCCTAATCCCACCCTAACCCTACCCTAACCCTAATCCTACCCTAACCCTACCCTAACCCTATACCTAACCCTAATCCTAACCTAATCTTAATCCTAACCCTACCCTAATCCTAACCCTAAACCCAACCTAATCCTAACCCTAACCTAACCCTAATCCTAACCCTAATTCTAACCCTACCCTAACCCTAATCCTACCCTAACCCTAACCTAGCCCTAATCCAACCGTAACCCTACCCTAATACCACCCTAACCCTACCCTAACCTAATCCTAACCTAACCCTACCCT
This sequence comes from Antennarius striatus, assembly GCF_040054535.1. Lineage (NCBI taxonomy): Eukaryota > Metazoa > Chordata > Actinopteri > Lophiiformes > Antennariidae > Antennarius > Antennarius striatus. The sequence continues at coordinate 587,428 of NC_090781.1, read as the reverse complement.
AATCCTACCCTACCCAAACCCTAATCCAACCCTAACCCCTACCCTAACCCTACACAACCCTAGCCCTAACCCTACCCTAACACTATACTACTCCTACCCTAACCCTACCCTAACCCTAATCCTATCCTAACCTACCCTAATCCTACCCTAACCCTACCCTAATCCTACCCTAACTCTAATCCTAATCCTACCCTAACCTAACCCTAATCCTACCCTAAACCTAACCCTACCCTAACCCTAATCCTAACCCTAATCCTAACCCTAACCTAACCCTAATCCTAACCTAACCCTAACCTAACCTAACCCTAATCCTAACCTAACCCTAATCCTAACCCTAATCCTAATCCTAACCCTAACCCTAACCTAACCCTAATCCTAACCTAACCCTAACCTAACCCTAACCTAACCCTAATCCTAACCTAACCCTAATCCTAACCTAACCCTAATCCTAACCCTAATCCTAACCTAACCCTAATCCTAACCCTAATCCTAATCCTAACCCCTCATCTGAACCGTAACACATCAGTGAGGCATGGAGGTGATCGATCAGCTCTAGAGATCACACTCCTCACACTCCTCTCCTGCAGCCTAGCTGTGATGTATTCCAGACGTATACCCCCCCCCCAGTTTACCGTGTTCCTGTGTTCTCATCAGTGACCCGTCTGATGCTGTAAATCTAAACGTTCACCCTCCAGTCATGAAGGGGGGGCTCCTCTTTATTGTTCCAGCTCTTCTCTGTGATCCCTTCATTTACACCCCAGTGATGCTTTAATTAAAAGTCTTCTGTGAGCCATGGGGGTGTAGAGATTCTTATTAATAACAGTTTTATTTGGGGGGGGGGGCAGCTTCCAGAAGCTGGTGGCTGCCGTTCATCAACCCAAGCTGATCCTCCTGACAGACGCTGATGTTGGGTTTACTTCCTGCATCGACGTGGCAACGCCACGGACAGACAGGTGAGTCGTGATGTTTGGACCGTGTGCAATGGCCCCCCCATCTGATCACTGAATGTGTTGGTGAACCTCCTAGAGATGGAGGAGGAGGAGGAGGAAGATGAGGGGGAGGAAGAGGAGGAGGAAGAGGAGGAAGAGGAGCAGGAGGAGGAAGAGGAGGAGGAGGAAGAGGAGGAGGAGGAAGAGGAGCAGGAGGAGGAAGAGGAGGAGGAAGAGGAAGAGGAGGAGGAGGAAGAGGACGAAGAGGAGGAGGAGGAGGAAAATGAAGAGGAGGTGGAGGGGGAGGAGGTGGAAGAGCAGGAGGAGGAGGAAGAGGAGGAAGAGCAGGAGGAAGAGGAAGATGAGGAAGAGGAGGATGAAGAGGAAGAGGAAGAGGAGGAGGTGGAGGAGGAAAAGCAGGAGGAGGAGGAAGAGGAGGAAGAGCAGGAGGAAGAGGAAGATGAGGAAGAGGAGGAGGAAGAGGAAGATGAGGAAGAGGAGGAGGAAGAGGAAGAGGAAGAGGTGGAAGAGCAGGAGGAGGAGGAAGAGGAGGAAGAGCAGGAGGAAGAGGAAGATGAGGAAGAGGAGGAGGAAGAGGAGGAAGGGGAGGAGGTGGAGGAGGAGGAGGAAGAGCAGGAGGAGGAGGAGGAGGAAGAGCAGGAGGAGGAGGAGGAAGATGAGGAAGAGCAGGAGGAAGAGGAACATGAGGAAGAGGAGGAGGAAGAGGAAGAGGAAGAGGAGGAGGTGGAGGTGGAAGAGCAGGAGGAGGAGGAAGAGGAGGAAGAGCAGGAGGAAGAGGAAGATGAGGAAGAGGAGGAGGAAGAGGAAGAGGAGGAAGATGAAGAGGAGGAAGGGGAGGAGGTGGAGGAGGAGGAAGAGCAGGAGGAGGAGGAGGAGGAAGAGCAGGAGGAGGAGGAGGAGGATGGGCTCGGGTAGATGGAGTCTGAATTGCTCCGTCTCTTGTGCTTTCTGCCCCCCACACCCTGTCTCTGTTGTTTTGTGTGGGATGGGAGGAGACTGGATGGGAAGAGGAGGGATGCAGCAGAGATGGTCCACGGGTCAGTCGGGTTGGCATGGCGACTGATCTGCATCTGCTTTTGGTTGCCATTGGAAATGAAGCAGCAGCTACGACCAGGCTTCAGCTTTCTGCACCTTGTTGGGGTAAACCTCTGAAGGAAGCATCTGCTGCCCCCCAGCGCCGTGAGACAGGACGGGAGGGATCGGTGGGTTCAGGGGGGGCCTAGAAATATGTAATTATAACCGAGACGAGTCGGAAAGGAAGTCAAGGTGCAGGAAACAGACGGGTGTGGGGTGGATCAAAGTGCGCCGTGTGCAGAAGGTGGGCGTTCAGAAATACCCCGATGCCTGGGGTAGAAACACAATCAGAGTTCAGGGCCGGTCAGCCAACCATCAACCAGGTCAGACCAAAGCTCAGCCAATCATCAACCAGGTCAGACCAAAGCTCAGCCAATCATCAACCAGGTCAGACCAAAGCTCAGCCAATCATCAACCAGGTCAGACCAACGCTCTCAACGCGTTTCCTCTCAAAGACGGACAAACACACTGAGTTCTGTTCACAAACTACACATTTATCTCTTTTTAAATGGATATCCTGTTTCCAGTGTGTATGTGTGAGTGTGTGTATGTGTGTGTGTGTGTGTGTGTGTGTGTGTGTGTGTGTGTGTGTGTGTGTGCTCTGTGATTATGTGCTCCTCCTCCTCCTCTAAACCTTCACACCCCCTCTGCTCACCTGGTGACTCCAACACTTCCTCTCTCTGTCGTCATTCTGTGCTTTTCAGTTCTTAGTGACACCAAATCCAGAATGTGGGGGGATGAACAGTTGGGAGGGTGTTTGTGGCCTCCTCCATGGGGGGTCTGTTTACACTTCTGTCTCTTTGTTTGTTTGTGGGGTGTTTTTTTAGAAGGATTCTCTGGTGATTTCCAGAGTGGAGCAGATTAAGGCCCCGCCCACACGATAACGGATTTTAAAAAAAAAGGAACGTTTTAAAAACGCATCGAAAATGATTCGCATCCACACGACAGCGTTTTTAAAAAAATCTCCGTCCACACATAAACACACCAGTGCTTTTTCAAAGACGGCTATAAGCGTGTCAAACCATGTGGTGGCAGTATTGAGTCAAATTTTATCCAATAGGAATCCTCCGTGTTCTGTTGTCACAACACATGGGCCCATAAATATGACGTCACAGAGGTTTTCGTCGTAGGCAAGACGTCAGCGTTTTTAAAAAGTCGCGGGGACACGCCGTCCCCACGACAACGCAGACCCAGCGTTTTAAAAAAAATCCACCTCGGCCAGCGTTTTTAAAAAGTTGCGTTTTTGTTCTGGATATCTGCGTTGTCGTGTGGATGGAAGGCGTAAACGCAACACAAAAGTTGTGTTTTTAAAATATCCGTTATCGTGTGGGCGGGGCCTAAATGTGGTGATGAAGGTAGGATCCTCCTCCTCTCTGCTGGTGTTGGGTGTCATTCAGTGAAGAAGACCAGTTTCTGCTCCTCAGCCGTTATTATTGTTGAGACTCCATGGACTTATGGATATTTTATTAATTACTCATTTGCATTCATAATTGTACGACTGGTTCGCTGATGAGTAAACTGATCTGCTGGCTCCATGCAGGCTGTTGAATTCAATTCTCTGCACCTCCTTTCTTTGTGTTGGGGGGGGGGTCCCAGCAGACTTTACATCATTCATCAGACTTACACAAATTCTCATGCACATCTAAAACATACTTTACTGAAATACTAGCTATAAAAAGATTGCTGAAAAGGTTTTCAGGTGCAAATTTAATAAACATTCTGAAACAGAACAGAGGGCCTGAATCTCTGCAGGGAAGCCAGGAACTAGTCCAGAGGTGTTGCACCTGACTTTAATTCAAGACAGAGCCCAAAGTCCAAAATGACGAGTCTTACAAGTTACAAGACGTAGGACAAGATGGTCAAGATGGTCAAAACGGACAAGACGGACAAGTCTTGACCATCTAGTCTCGAGCGAAGACTGGCCAGACGGTCAAGTCATTCATTCATCTTGAAGACTGTAGTCCTCTCCTCTTCAGCTGTTTATCTAGAGTTACAGGTCATGTGTTCTGCTGGAGCCTATCCCAACTGGCTATGAGTGAGAGGCGGGGTAGATCCCGGATGAGGCGCCAGGTCATCCTAGGGCCACACAACTACAGATAATTTCTGAGTGACCGGTTCACCTAGGTTCTATGGTTTCGGTGGTGAGAGGAAGCCGGAGAACCCAGAAAGAAGTGACATACCCCCACCACCACCAGGGGGCATTGAACCAGGAACCTTCTTGCTGTGAGGAAATAGCGCTACCAACGGCGCCACCATGCTGCCGAGTCTGAAGTCATTTAATTTTATTCATCATTACTTTACATCTTACAATCCTTTCATGGATTCATCACGTATGAAACAAAGTCCTTCTGTCAGTCATGATGTATGAATTGATCTCATTAGTCTGACTAACAGGAAATGTGAAAAGAAACTTCCTCTGCTGCCTTCTCTGAGCTGTTAGACGACTCTCCATTTTACATCCAGCTCTGACAGATCCGGGAGCGGTAGCGCCGGCGGCTGGGGGGTGTTCAGAGTAGTCCTTCCCCTCACCAGCTCCTGTCACATTACGGAGAATCAATGCTTTCCCTGCCACAAGACGGATGTGCTCATTATGGAGTGGAGTGGAGCACTAATCATCACTATTGTCTGAGGGAGTCGGGCTCATTCTGCACTGGAGGGTTCTGTTTCTGTTTGCATGCTTCTTCACCGCAGGAGGTGAAGAACAAACAAAAACACTCTAAACACGAGGCGATGCTTCCTCCGAACACACTGGAGGCTGGAAGTCGGGTGTTCAATACGAGCTGCCGGCTGGGACGCTCTGACATCACACTGCTGTGAATAAAGCAGCTGCATCGCTCAGGTGGATCAATGGATCTTATTCCACCAGCGCTTCCAAAGAACAGCCCTGTCCTACCAGCTGGTCTTCACTCACTGACTGATTGTAATACAAGAGACAAACATCTAGTGATCCATGTAGTACAACTATAATAATAAGACGGTGAGCTGATGACAGCTCCTGTCTTTAGTCTGATGTAGACGTCCAACAGGAACCTCTCATCTTATCACAGACTTTAAATCGGCTCATTCAGATGTCTAGTGTCTACACAAGCTACAGTACTTTTAAATTTCTCTAGATCCCCCCCTCCATCTATTCCATCATCTCCCACCTATAAGATCGAGCACCATTATAGATCAACCACCAAAGGACAACCTCGTCATTGGAATAACCTCTAAGAAACCTCCAACGCCTCCAAAATGACGCTGGTAAGACTAGAAGCATGATGACTAGAAATAGAGCGCATATCTCCACCAACAGTCCCTTTATCTGAATCCATCCAGTTTATTCCCAAATCTATCCAGATGAAGTATGTGGAACATCTCAACGGACTCAAGAGTCCATTCCTTCATCTGGATAAACCCCAAAACCCATCGGCTCCATTTGAGCCCTTTTTCCAGTAAGTTTCACAAACATCGAACACAATGAAAGGACGACCCAGATGTCCAATTCATTGTGTTCGATCACAGCAAACCCTAAACGAATGAACAGACGAATGAATGAATGAATAAATGAAATCTTATTTCAAACATGTGGTTGTATACATGTCCTGAATGTGACTCTGGAATGTAGTTTAGTTGAGGCTGATCTCAGCTTTTAAATCATTTAGAACCAATCAAACAGGCATTTCTTCACAGTTTTTATCCTTCAGATTTTACTATAGTGCTAGTGACAAGCTAATGCTAACACATCACCAGCATCTGTGTGTTTCTGCTTTATTTACATCACGGATATGTGTAAAAAAAGTTATTCAAATAACTGGATTTCATTTTTGGCAAATTTGTGTCATTTTGATTTGAACTCTTCACTGATCATCTCACTAAAGACTGACAAATCAGTGGCTCAGTGGCATCATTTTGTTTCTGTTTAAAAAATTCTGTCTCAAACATTGGCTCCACACCCATACAGGTACATGTACATTACAGGTATGGATACAGGTATAGGTACAGGTACAGTACAGGTATGGGTATGGGTAGAGGTATAGGAACAGGTGAAAGGTGCATTGTCTGCCTCGTGATGCTGCAGGCGCTGCTTCTTCAGCATCTGAGGTCTTCCACTACAATCTCCACCCACTCCAGACTCCACTGGTTTGTGTGGGAGTGAGAGAGTTTCAACCTGCTGCCAGCAGTGAGGAAGAAGAGAGCAGGGATCAACAGAGGGGATTAAAACCAGTGAGGGACAAGTGAGAGCAGGTATTGGTTCCCACAACCCCCCCTCCCCACACACACATACGAGGCCCTCAGGCCTTCTCCCAGGTGCTGATGGAGTCAGGCGCCTGGGGTCATGACCCCTGGTGAGCCTGGTGAGCACCATGGTGCTAAATAAAGCCTGAGCTGTTGAAAACCAGATGAGTACGAGGAAAGAGGAGTAGCTGGGTAAACCTGGCTCGTGTGCGGCCGGCGGTACTGTATTAATGGGAATACCTGGATATCAATAGGTACAATAGGTACTGTATTAATGGGAATACCTGGATATCAATAGGTACAATAGGTACTGTATTAATGGGAATACCTGGATATCAATAGGTACAATAGGTACTGTATTAATGGGAATACCTGGATATCAATAGGTACAATAGGTACTGTATTAATGGGAATACCTGGATATCAATAGGTACAATAGGTACTGTATTAATGGGAATACCTGGATATCAATAGGTACAATAGGTACTGTATTAATGGGAATACCTGGATATCAATAGGTACAATAGGTACTGTATTAATGGGAATACCTGGATATCAATAGGTACAATAGGTACTGTATTAATGGGAATACCTGGATATCAATAGGTACAATAGGTACTGTATTAATGGGAATACCTGGATATCAATAGGTACAATAGGTACTGTATTAATGGGAATACCTGGATATCAATAGGTACAATAGGTACTGTATTAATGGGAATACCTGGATATCAATAGGTACAATAGGTACTGTATTAATGGGAATACCTGGATATCAATAGGTACAATAGGTACTGTATTAATGGGAATACCTGGATATCAATAGGTACAATAGGTACTGTATTAATGGGAATACCTGGATATCAATAGGTACAATAGGTACTGTATTAATGGGAATACCTGGATATCAATAGGTACAATAGGTACTGTATTAATGGGAATACCTGGATATCAATAGGTACAATAGGTACTGTATTAATGGGAATACCTGGATATCAATAGGTACAATAGGTACTGTATTAATGGGAATACCTGGATATCAATAGATACAATAGGTACTGTATTAATGGGAATACCTGGATATCAATAGGTACAATAGGTACTGTATTAATGGGAATACCTGGATATCAATAGGTACAATAGGTACTGTATTAATGGGAATACCTGGATATCAATAGGTACAATAGGTACTGTATTAATGGGAAAACCTGGATATCAATAGGTACAATATGTACTGTATTAATGGGAATACCTGGATATCAATAGGTACAATAGGTACTGTATTAATGGGAATACCTGGATATCAATAGGTACAATAGGTACTGTATTAATGGGAATACCTGGATATCAATGTTCATCTGCAGTTTAATCATTATGGACCTAAAAACTCGCTTTTATGCACTTATTTAATTGAGTATTATTTATTTTTTGAAAGACATTCTTGAAAATTTAATGGTGTTTCGGGAATGTAAGTGGTTCCACATCTTTTTTGTTCAGTGGAATATTAAATCTCACCTTCAGATACGCACAGCTTTGAATTATGTTTGTTCCTAGTAAGTGTATATCCACTTTGTGACTAGTACTCCAAGTTTGTTCCTTGTATATCCACTTTGTTATTATCAAAGCTGGTAAAGTCAATCCACTGGACGTTAACAAAGTTCTTGAAGACGTTTCGTCTCTCATCCAAGAGACTTCTTCAGTTCAGAACTGAAGGAGTAGATGGAGAGCTCCTGCTGCCCCAATTCTCCGTCCAATCTCACGCTCCATTGTTCCTTCACTCGTGAACAGGACCCCAAGATACTTAAACTCCTTCACTTGTGGAAGGACCTCATTCCCCACTCGGAGAAGGCAGTCCACCGGTTTCCTGCTGAGGACCATGGCCTCAGATTTGGAGGTGCTGATCCTCATCCCCGCCGCTTCACACTCGGCTGCAAACCGGACCAGTGAGCGCTGCAGGTCACAGGCTGATGACGCAAACAGGACCACATCATCTGCAAAAAGCAGCGCTGCAATCCTCAGGCCACCAAACTGTAACCCCTCCTCACCACGACTACGCCTCGATATCCTGTCCATGAAAATCACAAACAGAATTGGTGATAAAGCGCAGCCCTGATGAAGGCCAACAGCTACTCGGAACAAGTCCAACTTACTGCTGAGAACCCGAACGCAGCTCTCACTTTGGGCGTACAGGGATTGGATGGCCCTGAGGAGAGGCCCCCTCACTCCATACTCCCGCAGTACTTCCCACAGTATATCCCTGGGGACCCGATCGTACGCCTTCTCCGAGTCCACAAAACACATGTAGACTGGATGGGCATACTCCCAAGCCCCCTCTAGGATCCCTGTGAGAGTAAAAAGCTGGTCCGTTGTTCCACGACCAGGACGGAACCCACATTGTTCCTCCTCAATCTGAGGCTCGACAATCGGCCGGACCCTCCTTTCCAGCACCTTGGAGTAAACTTTCCCCGGGAGGCTGAGGAGTGTGATGCCCCTGTAGTTGGCACACACCCTCTGGTCCCCCTTTTTAGAAAGAGGAACCACCACCCCAGTCTGCCACTCTTTCACCACTGTCCCAGACTTCCACGCAATGTTAAAGAGGCGTGTCCTCCACGTATGTAGAGACATTCGTAAGTAGAGGTACCACTGTATATCTGTTTTGCTCCTAGTATTCTAGTCTGCTTCTAATATTCAAGTCTGTTCCTTTCACATACAGTTTGTCTATAGCATTCCAGTTTGTCACTACTATTCTAGTTTGTTCCTGTATTCCAGCTTGTTCCTAGAATTCTAGTATGTTCCAAGTATTCCAGTCTGTTCCCTGTGTATTAGTGTTCCGGTTTTCTCCTGGTATTCCACTTTGGTCCTGGTATTCTTATGTGTATAGTTTGCTCCTACTATTCCAGTTTTCCATTGTTGAGCACCAAGTGACTGGCCAACAGAATGGCTCTAGGTGTTCACACATGATGGGCTGCGTTCATTTTTGGGATTGTGTTCTTCCTGGAACAGGTCATCTGCTCCAGGAATACTGTCTGTGCTCTGCTGTCATTTTAAACATGACAGGAGACCGAATGGAGCATACTGAAGCGAACACCTTGTTACACGGGGAGAAGCCCTGGCCATGTTCTGACATGTTCTGAACCTCATCTGCAGTCCTGACCCACAGATGGACCTTTCTAGATGATCTCAGTCCAACCCAAACGTTTTAATCCTAAACTTTGAAACCATGCAGAGTAGATACAAGCACGACTGACACCAGAAACCCAAGCTGCTAAAGGACAGCACTGTAAAGAACTGCAAAGATGTGGACCAGTGATTAAAATGAAGAGAAACCACCAGAAACCACCTGGAACCATCAGGGGAAGCCATCTCCTCAGCAGGGAGCTGGAGCCTATCCCAGCTGGCTTAGGGCATGAGGCAGGGGGAACTCCGGGCACAACGCCAGTGCACCACGGAGCCACACACTGTGAATTGTTGCTTGACTTATTCATTAACTTGACCAATTGATTGACTTGACTAACTGATTGACCGCAAATGTACACACAAAATGCTCTTCAGGACGTAACGTTGGCCATCGATTGCCGGTGGAACTCTGGGTCGGGAGCCGTCGCTCCAGCCACAGAAATCCGATCAGCAAACGGAAATAAACCCCAGCATGATTTATTTCCTTGGCACTCCTTCTCCTACATATTTGATGAGTAGTTGCAGAGGTGATGGGTAGACAGACTGGATCAATATTTAATCGCCCAGTGAGCGGTGCTTACCTGCAATAGGATAAAGTGGACATTAGAGTCGAGGGCTGTAAAGAACGGCGAGACTTTCTGGAGGTGTTCGGCTCAGTGACTGTTCTGTCTGGATCGTCTACCAGGAGGGAACTCAAGGCAGAGCACTGGTGCGCTAGTCACTGCTACTCTGATTACACTGCAACATAGAAACCTGATTAAATCTGCCTCAAAGGCCACAAATCAATGAAATGCAAGCCAGCAATTACAGAGTGAGAAGTGTTCTTCATTAAGACTAATAAAACTGAGCCTTACAGTCGCTCAAGCTAATAACAACCTGGTCACAATCTAAAGGAAGAAATGCTAATACAGTGTTTGCTTTTGCTTATTGAAGTACTCTTTTAATACATCTTCAGAGCGCTGAGTGGGAGATTTGTTGCTGCTCGGCAGCATCAACTGCCCTTATACACAATATTATTCATTACAGGGAAAGTCGAATGAAAAAGGATGAGGCTCAGCAGGTGCTCACTGGAGTATTTAATTATACATTAAAATACAGGTACACCTCAGCTTACTTTGTTTTAAGTTACTCCATTTTAAGTTATGCCACTTTTCAGAAAAACAACACAAACATGGAAACATAAAAATGGAGTTTATGTCATTTTACTCCACTTTACGTCTGTCTGCCTCAAATGTTGGGATCATAAAACCACTAGCAAACCGTTAAATAAGAGCATAACATCATTTTACTGCGCAATAAATAAGAATATTAACATACAATTTTCTCCGGGATTAATAAAGTATCTATCTATCTAATATGAGATTATTAGCCCATAACAACCCCCCGCAATGAGGAAGAGGATGACACCGCTACGTTTTTTTCTGTACTATACAGTAAAAACATTTTTTAATTGTTTGTTAGCTTAAAATAGATTCATATTAACCAAATATTATTGAAAATGCATTCATTAATAAAGTTCCGTGCAGACCTTGGAATGATAAACCAAAGTTTACCTGTAATTCAATTCCCCTTATATTTCATTGAGAAGTCCCTATAACTAAAACGTGTCATCAGACAGGTGTTCATCTCCTTTTCCTGCCCTGTGGAATCCGGTCGGTCGCTCTGTGATACCTGGTGAGCTACTTATTTAAAGAAGTGTTCTGGCTACTCTGTTAGCGTGTCTCAGATAAACCCTGGGGTCTACACAGCAGCGACGGAACTGATTCCACATGTCTAAAAACTCTACAAATCCCGGCTCCAAGTGAACTGTGCTGTCTGTACATTTAGTTACTCCTGTCTTAGTCTAATTTGTCAGCATTTTGTGCGGCTGTCATGTGGCACTAATGAGGGAGAAGAAAGAATTAGACAACGAACAGAGACAGCAAATACTGCAACCATAATTTATCAGCTGCCGTGTTCAGGCACACGGAGCGATGGCTTCTCAAACAAGAGCAATTAAAAACCCATCTCCTGGAACACGACTCCAGCTGCCAGACAGAACGCCAGCAGAGACACGGAGACACGCTGCTGCTTCGAAACCACCGATTCCAGCTGAGGACAGCACACCAATACAACACAAGGATATGTTTTGTACCAAAACAAGCATTTATATTCACAAGATTAGCAGAGTGTATTTGATAAACCTAAGCTATAATCAAGAATTTTGACTTTTAACTTGTTTTATTCACCTGATGTTGGAGAGATGACAGGAAATAAGGGGGGCAGATGTTATAAAGGTCACCACCCAGATGTGAAGTCGTTCACTGTCATGACTTTACCCTCGGCATTACCCGCCCCGCCCTGCCTTTTTAATTATAACAGGTTGATTCCTCCAGGAACACTGCAGCACGTCAGAAAGTCTATTTCTGTCAAATAAAGCTGCACAGAGAAGATCCATCCCAGGAGGACATCAGACACCGGAGGAGCACAGAGCATGGAAACAGATACAGAAAGAAGACCATTTAAATACAGAACCTACTTATTCAAGGTGGAAGCAAAATAAAGACGTGAAGGATGGAATAAAACCACAACTCATCTAAATGCAGCCTGAAGTACTGACCTTAAAGAGGTCCTATTATGAAACATATTTTTTTAAGTCTCTACATCTACTAACCCTACTGAATCCTATAATCTGGGAAACAAACACTTCCTGTATCGACTGTACAACAGAAATTTGTCTGCTTTGTTCTGTGTATGTATATAATACATATGAACCGAGGGGGGAATTGCTTTCTGCTATAGTTGAAAAAAAAACCCCACAGCAAATGTCAGAATAAGGAGGATTTAAGAATGAATAGCTAAAAATAAATCTTAATATATAGAGAATATATAAGATAATAATATATGTCTACACTGGTCACTCAACTCTGTCACTGGTCACTCAATCAAATGGTCACTCTGGTCACTCAATCAACTGGTCAATCAATCAACTGGTCAATCACTCAACTGGTCAATCACTCAATCAATCAATCAACTGGTCACTCAATCAACTGGTCACTCAACTCCAACTGTGTGTACAAGAAGGGGCAGAGCAGGATGTACTTCCTAAGGAGGCTGGCCTCCTTCAACATCTGTCCTAAGCTCCTTCTCATGTTCTATCAGTCCGTAGTCTCCAGTGTGCTGTCATACGCCATTGTGTGTTGGGGTGGGGGGGCCAGGAAAAGAGATATGGACCGTATGAACAGACTCATCCGCAGAGCGGGCTCAGTGGTCGGGCTGAGCCTGGACTCTGTGGAGACGCTTCTGGAGAGCAGGACCATGTCTGAAATTAAGGCCATCATGAACAACACCAGCCCCCCCCCCCCTACACACCACCTTCTCCCAGCAGAGGAGCACCTTCAGCGACAGACTGCTGTCACACAGCGCCTCCACAGAGAGGCTGAGGTCCTCCTTCGTGCCCCGTGCCATCAGGGGGTACAATGACTCTCTCAGGAGGAGCGGGGGGAGGTGGCGAGGTCAGCACGGGGTTGAATATGGATTTAATTTAATTTAAATTTAATTTTATACAGTTATATTTATATATATATATATATATATATAATTTATTTATTTATTTTTTATACTGTTTTATATTTTAATTCAATTTTATACTGTTTAGATTTTATTTTATACTGTTTATATTTTAATACTGTAATATTTTTAAATTTTATACTGTTTATGTTTTAGTTATAGTTTAGTATATAAGTCCTGTTAGTGCTGCATGTGTCTGTCTGTTAGTGTAATGTATGTCTTGTGGTATGTCCTGTGATGTCAGTGTTTCCTTTTCTCCTGGTGTTTATCCAGTATTATTTGTTAAGTAATGCCTGAGCAGTGGATATATGCAATTTCCTCCAGGATTAATAAAGTATCTATCTATCTATCTATCTATCTACACAGTTATGTACAGTTTTCAGTGTAATAGCTTCATTCTTCCTCCTCACTGAGACGTAAAGTTAGCGGACAGACATTCTGTACCGACGGCGCCCAACAGCCAACAGTTCAGTGTAGTTCACGAGTAACACAAGACCTCCACGTTTGGTCTCACTGCTCTGGTACCATCCCTGTCAGCACAACATCAATGGAAACGTGGTTATAGGAAGCATCAGACTGCGTTAGCTTAGCTCCTCCATGTCGTTAGCCAGCCATCGCTCTTTGTCCATAATGATTGTTGAGAGACACAACCTTCCCTATTCCCTCTCCAGACGCATCCGTTGTCTCCTCCACTGATTTCTTTTCCATTTGCAAATACTGTTTTTCTTCATAACGTTTACCAGCTGGTCTCAGTTGGAACAGATGATCTAGTGTTTACACAATGGAGTCACGTTCGGCTGACTGACAAAGTAGCTCCGTGATTACCATAGAAAAATTAAGTTACATCGTGAAAAATAAGTGAAAAACAAGAGAAAAATGTAGTAACAAAGTTACTGAAGGGTTAAAAGCTCTGGACTAACGCTAAGTGAGAGTGGACGGTGGAACACGCATGCATGTGGCGCGTGTGCATGCATATGACACATGTGTACCACATCTGGAGCAGGTGTTAACAGAGGGAGCTCATTAACATATCATGGCCGGACAAACAGAGCGTTTCAACAGGAAGCTCGTTTCATCAGTTTTCAATCACAGATATTGAGGACCACGGATCAGTTGGAGTCAACACATTTCAAATACACTGAGCTGGACGTTTGGCAGCTGTGTGACATTAATTATAAAGAGGATAACATCGGACCTTCAAGTTTGACAGAGTACTCTGATCCAGCTGGGTGAGGTGAACACTCATCAGGGATCTGAATGGTCAAGCAGGCCAAGCAGTCATCTCGTTGTCTGATTTCCCATCGCCCCTCTGAGACCCTCACCACCTGGGCAAGACCCCACCTCCGTCTTGAAGGAACTAAAAAGCAGGTCCAGGCTGGAGGGCATTGGTTGTCTCAAAGACTTTAAAGACTATTTCTATTAATTAGATCCAACTCTAATTCTGCAGGGAGCAGTCAGACACCGATGGGTCGCGTCTGTGCTGCTTGTTCATGGTTCTACATAGTAAGTTGTTAACAATGACGCCACTGTCTGATCTCAGGTCAGTCTGGATGAGTATTATCTGTCATGTCACTGCAGTGAATTTAATGTAATCCTATACATTTAAACATTATCAATCACCTGATCCAGATCTACTGGTGGTCATTTTTGTCCATGTTGTCCATGAAGGTAAAGGATGAAATGCCAGAATCAGAAAAACAGACAAGGAATTTGTTTCCGGCAGGTGGTGTCTCAAACTGTACATTCATACCTTAAATTTAACTATTCTAAATACTTCTATATATTCTAAATATTATAAATAACTATACTAAATACAGAATGCAAGATGCAAAACACAGTAGGTGGGATGGGGGTGGGGGTGGGGCACAATGTACAAGTACTGAGTGCATGTAAACAGGTTGCAAGGACTTGGAGACAAATAATTTAACATTTATTGTTCAGGTGTCTTGGGGGAAGAAACTGTTCTTTAATCTGGTTGTTTTTGAGAGGAGGGCTCTGTAGCGCCTCCCAGAGGTAGACTTTTAAATAGACAGTGTCCAGGGTGTGTTGGGTCTGAGATTATCTTCCCTGCCCGACTCCTAATTCTTGAGGAGTACAGCTTTTGGAGGGAGGGCAGGGAGGTCCCAGTGATCTTCTCAGCAGACCTGATTGTCCTTTGCAGTCTTGTCCTGTCCCTTTGGGTGGCAGCACCGAACCAGACTGTGATGGAGGAACACAGAACCGATTCAATGACTGCCGTGTAGAACAGGACCAATAGCTCCTGTGGCAGACCGTGGTTCCTCAGCTGCCTGAGAAAGTACATCCCCTGCTGGGCCTTCTTGAGGATGCAGCTGATGTGGAGAGACCACTTCAGGTCCCGGGAAACAGTAGTCCCCAGGAACTTGAAGCTCTCCATCGAGTCCACAGGGCTGTCTGCGATGGTGAGGGGGAGCAGAGGGGAGGGTGACTTCCTAAAGTCCACTGTCATCTCCACAGTCTTGAGCGTGTTCAGCTCAAGGTTCAGGTTGTTACGACTACACCAGTCCACCAGCTGTCTCACCTCCTGTCGGTATGCAGACTCATCCCCGTCCTGGATGAGTCCAATCACAGTTGTGTCGTCTGCAAACTTCAGGAGTTTGACGGCTGGGTGCGATGGTGTGCAGTCGTTGGTGTAGAGGGAGAAGAGCAGCGGAGAGAGGACGCAACCCTGGGGGGCACCGGTGCTGACTGTCCCAGTGTCTGAGGTGATCGCCCCCAGCCTCACCTGCTGTGTCCTGTCTGTCAGGAAGCTGGTGATCCACTGACACATGACAGAGGGGACTGTGAGCTGGTGAAGTTTGGAGGATAGCAGCTCAGGGATGATGGTGTTGAACGCCGAGCTGAAGTCAACGAACAGGATCCGTGCATATGTCCCTGGGTGGTCGAGATGATCCAGGATGAAATGCAGTCCCATGTTGACTGCATCATCCACTGACCTGTTTGCCCGATAGGCAAACTGCAGGGGGTCCAGCAGGGGTCCTGTGATGTCCCTCAGGTGGCTCAACACGAGGCGTTCAAGGGACTTCATGACCACGGATGTCAGAGCGGCAGGCCAGAAGTCATTTAGTCCTGTGGTGGAGGGTTTCTTGGGGACCGGGATGATGGTGGAGCGCTTGAAGCAGGAGGGTACCTCACACAGTTGGAGGGATCTGTTGAAGATCTGTGTGAAGACTGGAGCCAGCTGGTCCGCACAGACCTTGAGGCAGGAGGGGGAGACACCGTCAGGGCCTGGCGCCTTCCTGATCTTTTGTCTGTGGAACTGCTGGCTCACCTCCTGGACGGTCACACTGAGGGGGGTTGGGGGTAGGGCGGGCTGGGGGTGTGAAGGGGAAGGGGGTGTGGAGGGGAGGGGGTTGGGGGTGGGGCTGACAGGGGGTGACAGGGGGTGGGGTGCAGACAGTCTTTGATGAGGGGATTGGGGGTGTGAGTGGTGGTGTGATCTGGGCTGCAGGTAGTGGAATGGGGGTGGTGGGTGTCAAGTCTTTTTCGAGCCTACAATAGAATCTGCTGAGGTCGTCAGCCAGGTTCTTGTTGGCCTCAGCGGGGGGGGACGGGCGTCTGTAGCCGGTGATGTCCTGCAGACCTCTCCACACCGACGAGGGGTTGGTGGCTGAAAGGTTTCCTCTCAGCTTATCAGAGTAACTCCTCTTAGCTACTCTGATCTCCTTAGTCAGTGTGTTCCTGGTCTGCCGGTACAGAGCCCTATCCCCAGATCTGTAGGCCTCCTCCTTAGCCAAGCGCAGTTGTCTCAGCTTGGCTGTGAACCATGGCTTGTTGTTGCTGTATGTGCAGAAGGTCTTGGTTGGCACACACAGGTCCTCACAGAAGCTAATGTAGGCTGTCACAGTGTCCGTGTGATCATCCAGGTTGTCCGTAGCAGCTTCAAAAACACTCCAATCGGTGCAGTCAAAACATTCCTGCAGTTCCTGCTTTGCCTCGTTGGTCCATTTCTTCACCGTTTTCACCACAGGCCGGGATGTTCTCAGTCTCTGCCTGTAGGCTGGGATGAGGTGGACGAGGCAGTGATCGGAGTTTCCCAAAGCTGCGCGGGGGACCGAGCGATAAGCGTCCCTAGTTACCGTGTAGCAGTGATCCAGCGTGTTGTTGTCCCTCGTCGGACAGGTTGGACAGGTGACATGCTGTCTGTATGTAGGGAGGTCGTTGTTTAGTTTCGCTCTGTTGAAGACCTCCAGGATGATTAAAAATGAGTCCGGGTGTTTTCTTTCAATGTCCGTGATTTGTTCCGCTAATGTTTGGAGTGCAGCATCCACATTAGCTTGCGGTGGAATGTAAACACCGACGAACACGAAAGAGGAGAACTCCCGCGGAGAATAAAAGGGCTTGAATGTGTCAATGTTCGGTCCACAGAACCTGCTGAGCACTGTGACATCCTTACACCAACCTAAGTTGATGTAGAAACATATTCCACCGCCCTTGGTTGTCCCCGACCGCTCCTTGACGCGGTCCGCTCTGACGCGGTCCCACAGAGGTAAAGAATCTTTTAGAATCCTTCATGACACGAAGGATAATCCTGTCGACCACCAGAAACAGAAAGATTGGTCCCTGAACAGGATCCAGGATCCGAACCGGTCCAGCAGAAATCTGCGACCCGTTCTCTATGCATTTAACCTGCAGCAGATCACATGACACTAGATCCTGACCTGACGTTCTCCGAAACAACAACAGGAAACAGAAACCCGACTTAAACCCTGCAGGCGGGACAGCCGGGTTAGCGGCTAATGATTAGCAGACCATGACAGCAGCTGTTAAAAACAACCACAGAAGAAGAAGAGTCCTCCAGTGAGCATCACAAAAGACTGCCGCACAGCAGTGTGTGTGTGTGTGTGTATATATGTGGGTGTGTGCGCATGTGTGTGTCCAAGCGTGTTTCTGTCATAAAGCACAATCGTTTAACTGAGGGTGAGTTGCCATGGAGACAGATCTTATCACTACACCTTCACTACAGCCTCCGGACTCCAGCTGACAGTGAAGGAGACACAGAGTGAATGGACAACGTCTCTCTGGACACTTTGATAGTGAGTTCCCTCAAAAAGTAACATAAATGAACAAATCATGAGAAACAACTTGTGATCAGACCCCCCCCCCAAAAAAAACAACAACAACAACAACAACAACAAAAAATATGAGAAAAACATCAGAGCCTGACTGGAAACAAAGGTCATCGTCGTTTAATACTGAGACATAAGAAACACACACACACACACACACACACACACACACACACACACACACACACACACACACACACACACACACACACACACACACACACACACACAAACACACACACACACGTTTTATCTCCGTGTTTTCCCATCAAGCTGACTAAACGCTCCATTCCTGATCTGGGATGGAACGCCGTTCCTCCTCAGGATGGAACCATCACTCATTACTGTGAGCTCATTATCCCTTTGTTCATAATTTTAACATTTTCCTCACACTACAAATTTAATAAGATAATACTCCCATTATCTGGCTGTAATTCCGGTTAAAAATAGCTCTCCTCTTCATCACTGCTGTCGTCTGACGTCTCGTTTTTTTCTTTCTCTTTGGGTCTGTTCATCTGTCTGCGGCGGTTCCAGACCTCGATGTGAGTTCTGGATCTGAGGCAGGTCACAACATGACTGAGTCTTTCCTAATGAGCCCATTAGCTGCCTCAGACCATCTCCTCATTTCTCCCTCCAGTCCTCCGCTTCTACTCGTCTCTTTCAAACAGCAGTAAATCAAACCCTGTTCTCCCTCTTCATCATTAAGATGTACAATCTCTACATTCATCTTCTTTTACCTGCATAATTCCTGCTACCGCATGTAAGCACAAGGGTTTATCCAAAGTATGACATTATTTGATGGCTGTTACATCAAAAACATTTAAATGAACTGAACGCAGTGCAGAGACCAAATGACTGACGTCTGAAGGCTCATTCTGAGTCTGACCCTAAATTTAAAGTCTGGGCAATAACAGACAACTAATCCTAACTCTACCTCCTCACCCTAACCCTACTTCATCTCCTATCCCCAAACATTTACTTGTGTTGGGCCTTGAGGTTTGGAACAAAGAAAGACTTTGGATGATTCCTTAGTGGCCTGTATATAGGATACAGAAAGCAGGAACAACAGGAGCACAGGGGAGCCTCCATTTCCCAGGGGGCTACACTACACCTAGGTTGTAAATTCCTCTCCTCAGACTATCTACTGTGATGGAGTAAGAGACACTCAAGTCCATAAGGGTCCCCTCTATTTCATAACATCCAAATTTAGTCTCCATTAGCACAAATAACTAAACATCCCGAATAATACATTATTGAATAATTCATAATTACTTTCAATAATCATTACTCATATTTTAATAACCAGTTCCCTCCAATAGATCCAAGACCTTTAAACACTAACCGTTTACCTTCTAACTCTAATTCTTTACCTTCTACCTCTAACCCTTTACCTTCAAACTTTGACCCTTTACCTTCCAACTCTAACCCTTTATCTTATAATCACAAACTTTTATTTTATAATCCTAACTCTAACCCTTTACCAACTAATGCTAACCCTTTACTTTCTAATCCTAACTCTTAACCTTCTAACTCTAACCCTTTACCTTCTAATGCTGACCCTTTACCTTTTAACACTAACCCTAAGCTTAGCGCTTTCCTTTCTAACGTGAACCTTTTACTTTCAATCCTAAACCCTTTACCAGACCATCTGGGTCATTCTGAAGAAGCTGCACAGAAAAACCCTCAGGTTCCAGCTGATGACACCAACCAATCTTTACAGTCTCAGAACCTTTAAACCACCTCCATTCAGAGGGACTGAGAGCGAATCAACTCTCAAAGGCACTATTTATCAGCTCCTCTCACAACCATCACCAAACTGATGAAAATAATAAAGAATTCTCCATTTAAAACTTATTTGAATTATTGATCATAATTACTTCACTTCTGCTGTTGTATATGCACACTGTACATTTTGTGTAAATGAAAATCAACATATTTCATCTTTAATGAGAACATGTGAATAAATAGAAGACCACAATAAATCCTGACTTAGATATTACTGATAGACAACCCTTCATATTCTTTGGGTACTCCTTTTTTTTTTTTAACCAAAGATAATTATTATATTAAGAGATAAACTGTCATTCTTAAAAAAAAAAAAAAAAGATTTCACAGCGCAGATCCCTGGTGAGTCAAGACCGCTCCACCTTTATTCTTATTCTACCTAAATATTTTAGCTGATTGAAAAAACACATGTAGTGTTAATCTCTGTTTTACTTTCGTCTCTCCATCGGACGAATCTCCTCGTACTGAACAACCGATGCCTTACACGTTACACAACTTCCTCCCCCATCTGTGACGCTAATGAGGGTGAGTTACATGATAGGTTTAAATGTTGTGGACAAGTTTTGGACTCCTACTCACAGACAGTTACACAACAGTCAGAATAACAGCCAAACACGCAGAGACAGACCATCTTCTGTGTAACCGCCACCAGCTCCCAGTTCAACCATGTCTGAGCATACCAGTTAACTGCTGGTGGGGTTGGGAAGGGGAGCAGCCCGAACATTAGTTTACAAAGTTATAGTTGCTTTTTTTTGTTTTTTTTATACAGTATTTGTCTTTCCTGATCAAGAAGAAGCTTTGTAGCATGAGCAGTCAAATTGCTGACATTTCAGGCCATCTCGATTATCCCAAAACCTTTAGTATTTAATCATTCCTACTGTATATCACACTGCCTTGTGCTGGTAAAATGTCCGGGGTGTACCCCACCTCTTACTTGTAGCAAGTTGGGATAGTGACCAAAACCTGTTACTTGCAAGGCAGATAAGCAGCTGAAGACAAGATGATTACAGTTGTCTCTTCTTCAAGAGAATGGATGGATGGATGGATGGATGGATGGATGGATGGATGGATTTCACACAAGATACATCTTATCAAAGGGACAAAGAGGCTAGCAGAAGCTTTTTGGTTTCTCCGTGTTTAACGCACACTTTCAGTCACCGTTACATTAGAATTCACATTTCTTTCTGGACGTGAAGCTTTACGCTCCTCCAGCTAATAGCTTCATAGCTGTTTCTGAGCAGCGCCACATTATAGAGCTGTTTGTTTGGTGCTCATAAGGAGGGTTACCTGCAGAGATGCCCTTATAATATTTGATTCTGTCTCCACAAGCTATAATTACAGAAACCAAACTCTCTCACACATACTACTACACTCTGAGAGCACAAGCCTCCTGTGACTGAACGATGAAGAAGAAGAGAAAGCCAGTGAGGATGTGTGGAGCAGGTCTTTGCCTCGCCGCCCACACACAGACGAAGCGCTTCTATTCATTGCTTTAATTACTGAGTTAAATCCTGACGACGAAGCGGGACAGGATGTCTGCTGCATCGTGAGGCAATGGGATTCATCCGGCCTGCGTTAGCAGACGAATCTCAATGGACGGCGTAAGAGAAACAGCAGCGGTGACTCATGCTGCGCTCACATCACCGATTAGCATTAGCATTTGACCTTTTGCCTTGCACCTTTTCCAGGAGCACCAGACGCTGATGATTAGCTCATGGCGTCGACGTCGGTGCCAGGTCCCTCTACAGTCTGATGGTTAGCGGTAGCATTGGCTCGGGGGCTGGAGGTAGGCCTGAGATCAACCAGTGGAGGGGCGTGTCTAAGGACTGAAGAAGCACGCTGACTTTCTACCACAAGCAGGTGGAATAAATTATTATAAATTATGAAAAAGTTAAAATCATAACTTTAAATCTGTGAATATCTGTAAAACCAAAGATCAAGGAGGGGTGGGGGGTGAGCTGTGGGGGTGTAGCCAGCTGGTTCATCTCCCTCTGGATGGATGAACAGTTGGTCCAACCAACAGTTTCCTGTCCACACGTGTTCCCATGTCAGTCATTAGGAGGCTTTCCATTCTCTGGAATGCAAGGCTGCCGATGAATGGGGGGATGATGAGGATGATGAGGATGATGAGGATGATGAGGATGGATAAATCAGTCTATTCTTGAGGCGATCACTCCTATTGAACTGACCATCTGTACCGTCAGCTCTCCAGGCTGCCCACCCCTTGAGGACCTCCAGCCTCCAACACGAGTTCCACCGACACGGTTCCGTCTGCAGTCAAACATGCTGGACACCGATGGCGCCGCCTGCATCAGGGACAAGGTCTGAACACGGGTAGAACACGGGTAGTCTCATTCAGCCACACCGGATTTAAACGCAGAAAACCCCAACGGCTGTGATGAAAACATGAATAAGACATGTTTGTCGTCTGACTAAAGCGCGGCAGCGGACGGGACGCCGCCTGCATTTAATTCATCAAATGACGAATAATTAAACTAAATATTAATAACGAGCAATATCCTCCCAATCATCAATACATACGTTGATATTTTTAAAGGTCCACCCACTGGGCAGTTCAGTGATGTTCAACACGCTGTTGTGTGGTGTGTGAGTCACACACACACACACACACACACACACACACACACACACACACACACACACACACACACACACACACACACACACACACACAGCCTGTGTTGTTGGTTCCATTAGCTCCGCTGACATTATTAACTTTCCATTGATGCAGCAGCAAAGTCAGATGTTCAGTGACGTCAAGCAGCGTCCTTGATGGAGGAGCAGACCTCGTCACCTGCTGAGGAGCTCAAACAAGTGTGTGTGTGTGTGTGTGTGTGTGTGTCCAGTGAAAAAGAAGAGCATGTACTCACTGCACAGAGCGATGATGTGGCTGCTGTCCTCGTGGACAAACTTCTTCGTCACTGCCTCCTCCATAATCTGCTTCACCTGCAGACAATACAGAAGGAAAATGTTCTGTTTCTGGAGACGCACGCACACACACACACACACACACACACACACACACACAATGGAGACACAAGGATATGTGGCTGCCAGAACACCACTCATTCATTTTGAGTACAAAACACGGTGTAATCCATGGTGTAATCTGGGTAATAACATGATGTCACACTACATACATGCAGTGTGAGTTGTCACATATCTGTTGGGCATTGAGAAGAATCTCCAAACAGGTCTGGCTCCAGGAACCAGCCCAGGAGTCGGGTCAGAACAGATCTGAATGAGGGCTTGGTGCTTGGGTCAGACTGTTGATCTGAAACAGGATGTTCTGGTTCGCCCACCTTCTTCCTGGTAACCTGAGATCCAGATTAGTGATAGTGAAGTACTTCCTGCACAAGCAAGAACCACACCAGAACTCCACGCGTTGCATTAACGTGTTATTCTTGTGTCCATTTAAAAATGTTCAACTTTCAAAACAATATATGAATGAAAATGTTGTGTTTGAGTTCAGCCTCTGAAACCCTCCTCAGGACAACTGGTAACCATAGAAACACTGAACGACCAATCCAGTGGGTCTAGCGTGAACCCACTACAGACTGGTTTGGTCAGGATGCAACCAGCTTCCTGCTGGTGACAAGAACCAGTGGCGTCAGCCGGAGACAAACATCTCCCGTCATCGTTTGTGATTGGCTCTGGTCACAGATTCACCCAGCCCGTGGCCCCCCATCTCTGGACCCGCTGACGTCTGTTTGACCCATCAGACCCAAAGGGTTCTGATTATTAACCATTTCATCTCTAACTTTTGCTTCTATTGTTTTGTTCCTGCTTCGGTGTGAAGGTGTGGTTGGAATGAGGAAGTGGATAACTTCAGAAACACCTTCAGCTACCGTCTGCTTGCACAGGGGTATTTATGCAATAACTCTAGAAGACGTAAGCTGGGGGAGAAATCTGCCCCACCCAGAGCCGTCGGGAGGGGCTCCGCTGCCGTCCAACGACACTGACTCACCCTGTGCACATCGACAATAATCTGAACAATCTGAAATCCAAATGTGTGTACAGATATGAGGAGAGTGGCGACTCCCCCCAGAGAGGCCATGGAGGGAGGGGGTCAGACCAGGACCAGATCTCCACTGGTTTAGCCACACCATCGCTTGGACCCACTGGACAACTGGAGAATACCCCGACACCGACCGCTGGTTGAGCTTGCTTACATCTCTATTGTCTCTCAATGTTATCTTTGCACTATTTGAGAATGAAAAGTGGTCTGTTGTTTTACAGTGTTTGTTTATACAGTATATTTCAATTTCACATTTACATGATAATATTAGAAATGTACTGTATATTTAGTTTTTGAACTTCCAAAACTGTTTAGTGAGCATGTTTGTGGTTTTTAGTATAATAAACACTTGAATTTTTTATCAAATTTGATGATATTTTGTGTGTTTTGGGGTAAAATATGTTAATGAAGTAGTTTATAGTGAAATAATAATTATCTTAACATACTAGATGAAGTTGAGCTGAAAGAAAAAATTCCTATCATGGGTATGTTACATGTTTTCATGTGATATAAGGACAAAATCAAGAGGGTTAAGGTGTCTCTAACCCTAGCCCTAACCCTAACCCATACTAATCCTAACCCATACTAACCCTAACCCATACTAACCCTAACCCATACTGACCCTAACCCATACTAACTATAACCCATACTAACCCTAACCCATATTTACCCTAACCCAAACTAACCCCAACCCATACTAACCCTAACCCACACTAACCCATACTAACCCTAACCATTACTAACCCATACTAACGCTA
This sequence comes from Antennarius striatus, assembly GCF_040054535.1. Lineage (NCBI taxonomy): Eukaryota > Metazoa > Chordata > Actinopteri > Lophiiformes > Antennariidae > Antennarius > Antennarius striatus. The sequence goes on along the minus strand of NC_090781.1, from coordinate 562,791 downwards.
ACCCTTACTAACCCTAACGCATAATAACCCTCACCCATACTAACCCTCACCCTAACCTATACTAACCCTAACCCATACTAACCCTAACCCTAACCCATACTAACCCTAACCCTAACCCATACTAACCCTAAACCATACTAATCCTAACCAATACTAACCGTAACCCATACTAACCCTAACCCTAACCTATACTAACCCTAACCCATACTAACCCTAACCCATACTAACCCTAACCTATACTAACCCTAACCCTAACCTATACTAACCCTAACCCATACAAACCCTAACCCTAACCCATACTAACCCTAACCCATACTAACCCTAACCCATACTAACCCTAACCCTAACCCATACCAACCTTAACCCTAACCCATACCAACCCTAACCCTAACCAATACTAACCCTAACCCATACTAACCCTAACCTATACTAACCCTAACCCATACTAACCCTAACCCTAACCTATACTAACCCTAACCCATACAAACCCTAACCCTCACCCATACTAACCCTCACCCATAATAACCCTAACCAATACTAACCCTAACTGCCCTGTACAACTGCCCTAACCAGGACCCGGCTGACACCTCTGGCTGAGCTGCTCTGCAGAAAGGGATGAATCTAACTGGTGACGCATTAAGACGGATCATCCTGGAGAGGCGGATCTTCATGGCCCACATCGGTCAGCCTTCCTCACCTCTAACTAAAGCAGTGAGGAGTGAACACACTGACGCTGTCAAAGAAACTCCGCTTTGGTTCTGGCCCATGTGAACTGTGAGTTTCTGGATGCAGTGATCCAAAGGTTGTATTTTTAGCACTAGTTGTGTGTTTAATGAAAGACGAGGGGAAGCCTTGCTGTATCAACCGGTGTTGTACCGTCGCGTCGACCATCAGGGACATCGTTTCAGCATCAACAACGTGTGAAAGCCCTGAAGTCACATCGCAGAAGGTGTGAGGTCGGGAAATCGGAGTACTCACGCTACCACGTTTGAAGGCTTGTTTACCACGTTAATTTTACACGGAACCGATGAAGAAAGGCTCCACCTGTTGACTTCTGGTCACCAGTTCACACTCATCCATTTAAAATGAGAAAACCAGTGACCCTGACCTCTGACCTGCCTGCAGAGGGGTATTCACCTCGCTACAGTAAATGTTCTAAACACAAATGAACTGGAATGACAACAACACACCTGTGAGGCCCACATTAGACGACAGCACACGTCAGATGGAGGCTGAGGGAGGTAATGACCGGGGTGTACCCCCCTCTCTGAGTGAGGACGAGGAGGAGAGCAGGTACTGAGCGTCAGCCAATAACAAACCTCTGCAGCAGCTTCATGTCTAGTTTACTTGTCACTACACAGACGTGATTAGAACACGTGTTTAAGGACAATCCATCGTCACAGAGTTCACGGAACGTAACGGATAAAAGTAGAGAAGACGTCACCTTCTTAAGTTCATCATCCGTACAGCTGGATGAGAGCCACACACACAGACACACACACACACACACACACACACACACACACACACACACACACACACACACACACACACACACACACACACACACACTTAAATGAAGCTTCATTGAGGGAATAGAAGGAAGCGTCCCCTGAAGTTTCATGGAGACATTTCATCAGAATAGAGACAGTCTTCTGTCGCCTGAAAGGGGTCCAGAACGCATGCTGGTTTATACTGGAGGTCGGTACTGGGGGTCTATACTGGGGGCTCTATAAAGGGGGTCTATTTCATCTTCTTCTCCTTTGGGCTTTTCCCTTCAGGGGTTGCCACCACGAATCAGTGTCCTCCATCTAACCCTGTCTTCTGCATCCTCTTCTCTCACACCAACTACCTTCATGTCCTCTTTCACTACATCCATAAACCTCCTCTTTGGTCTTCCTCTAGGCCTCCTGCCTGGCAGTTCAGAACTCAGCATCCTTCTACCAATATATTCACTATCTCTCCTCTGGACATGTCCAAACCATCTCAGTCTGGCCTCTCTGACTTTATCTCCAGAACCTCTAACATGTGCTGTCCCTCTGATGTACTCATTCCTGATCCTATCCATCCTGGTCACTCCCAGAGAGAACCTCAGCATCTTCATCTCTTCTACCTCCAGCTCTGTCTCCTGTCTTTTCCTCAGGGACACTGTCTCTAGACCAAACAACATCGCTGGTCTCACCACAGTTTTGTACACCTTTCCTTTCATTTTAGCTGAAACTCTTCTATCACACATCACACCTGACACTTTCCTCCACCCGTTCCATCCTGCCTGGACACGCTTCTTCACCTCTTTTCCACACTCTCCATTGCTCTGGACTGTTGACCCCAAGTACTTCAAATCCTCCCCCTTCTTGATCTCTTCTCCCTGTAGCCTCACTCTTCCACTTGGGTCCCTCTCATTCACACACATGTACTCTGTCTTACTGCGGCTAACCTTCATTCCTCTCCTTTCCAGGACAAACCTCCACCTCTCTAGCTTCTCCTCCACCTGTTCCCTGCTCTCACTGCAGATCACAATGTCATCTGCAAACAGCATAGTCCATGGAGATTCCTGTCTGACCTCGTCTGTCAGCCTGTCCATCACCATAGCAACAAGAAGGGGCTCAGAGCTGATCCCTGATGCAGTCCCACCTCCACCTTGAACTCCTCTGTCACACCTACACACACCTCACCACTGTCTTACAGTCCTCATACATGTCCTGCACCGCTCTAACATACTTCTCTGCCACTCCAGACTTCCTCACACAATACCACAGTTCCTCTCTGGACACCCTGTCATCAGCTTTCTCCAGATCTACAAAAACACAATGCAGCTCCCTCTGGCCTTCTCTGTACTTCTCTATCAACATCCTCAAAGCAAATACTGCATCTGTAGTACTCTTTTTTGGCATGAAACCATACTGCTGCTCACAAATGTTCACTTCTGCCCTTAGTCTAGCTTCCACTACTCTCTCCCATAACTTCATTGTATGGCTCATCAGCTTTATTCCTCTGTAGTTGCCACAACTCTGCACATCTCCCTTGTTCTTAAAAATGGGCACCAGCACACTTCTCCTCCATTCCTCAGGCATCTTCTCACTATCTAAGATCCTGTTGAACAACCCAGTCAGAAACTCTACTGCCACCTCTCCTAGACACTTCCATACCTCTACAGGTATATCATCAGGACCGACTGCCTTTCCACTCTTCATCCTCTTCAATGCCCTCCTCACTTCATCCTGACTAATCTTTGCTACTTCCTGGTCCACAACAGTCACCTCTTCTAGTCTTTGTTCTATCTCATTTTCCACGTTCATCAACTCTTCAAAGTACTCTTTCCATCTTCCCATCACACTACTGGCACCTGTCAATAGACTTCCATCCCTATCCTTAATCACCCTAACCTGCTGCACGTCGTTCCCATCTCTGTCTCTCTGTCTTGCCAACCGGTATAGATCAGTCTCTCCCTCCTTACTGTCCAACCTAGCATACAAGTCATCATAAGCTTCTTGTTTGGCCTTTGCTACCTCTACCTTCACCTTACGCTGCATCTCCCTGTACTCCTGTCTACTCTCCTCAGTCCTCTCAGTGTCCCACTTCTTCTTAGCTAACCTCTTTCTCTGTATACACTCCTGTACCTCCTCATTCCACCACCAAGTCTCCTTATCTACGTTCCTACCAGATGACACACCAAGTACTCTTCTACCTGTCTCCGTGATCACATTAGCTGTAGTTGTCCAGTCATCTGGCAGCATCTCCTGACCACCTGACCACAGGGGGTCTATACTGGGGGACTTTAATGGGGGTCTCTAATAGCAGATTTAATTGGTGGAAACAGTACCCGTACGCGTGTCATGCCTCCATCTGTTGAGCGATGACTGTGGGGTCCCATACCACTGTGGGGTCCCATACCACTGTGGGGTCCCATACCACTGCTGTGGGTGGAGAACCTCTGTTACTGAGAACATATTCCATTTCTTTACAAAAACGTCTGCAGACACCAAGACACTTCAAGAAAAGTCATGAGGTAACAAGTAGTTGTAAATCCTTCACTAGCATGATGCACTAGCATTTTGTGTGAGAAAAACTAATAGACTTTAGTATGTTTTCATGGCTCTTCCAATTTATGATCAATATCAAATTTATAAAAATGAAAGTCAAAATTGGGATACTGTATTTTTATATAGATTGAGGTGAGCATAATCAGTTTAGCTGTTTAGCTAAACTCCTGGGGGGCCGCCAAACATTTGGAATACTAATTTAATGCTATTATTACACTGATCACATTCCAGGGGTGCGGTGGGTAGCGCTGTCGCCTCACAGAAACAAGGTTCTAGATTCGAGTCACTTTGTGTTCTCCCCATGTCTAAGTGGGTTCCTTCCACCTCCACCTCTACAAACATGAACCTGAGGTGAATTCATCGGTTCCAAATTGGCCGTAGGTGTGAGTGTGAGCATGTCACGAGGCATCGGCAACGAATCCGGGGTGCACCCTGCCTCTCACCTGCAGCCAGCTGGGATAGGGCTGCCTGAGCCTATCACAGTAGCTGAAGACGAGACCATTACAGTCATCTCGTCTGTTTGTGAAGTTCTCATACTGACCTCCACCTCCACAGTGACGCTCATGCCGGTAGATGCATTTACGTGCAGCTGTACGAATCCGAGCGCAGACACATCGCAGGCCGCCAGAAGATCAATACATTCACTTGGGTGGGGGCTCTGGTGAAAACATATCGATTGCCTTTGGAAAATGACCGGTTTAATTAGTGCTGGCTGTCAGGGATGACATCAGGATTGGAGCTGGAGTCCTGCATCAATGCTTTATTAAGTATACTACAATTAGCATGTAGGTTCACTAGTTTAACGCTGAAAGCAACAGACCTCATTTCTGTTCTCCAACCGTATGGACGTGTTGTGGTGAGGATACTTCAGCAGACCCTAACCCTAATCTTTTAGCAGACCCTAACCCTAATCCTTTAGCACAGTGATTCTTAACCATAGGGCCGCGGCCCAAACCTGGGCCGCGGCCACTATGGGAATTTTGACTTTCACACACTAGTGTGTGTCTAGTGTGTGTCTGTATTGTTAGTAGTGTGTGTCTGTATTGTTTGTAATGTGTGTCTGTAGTGTAGTGTGTGTCTGTAGTGTAGTGTGTGTCTGTAGTGTAGTGTGTGTCTGTTAGTGTAGTGTGTGTGTCTGTAGTGTGTGTCTGTAGTGTGTGTCTGTAGTGTAGTATGTGTGTGTTAGTGTAGTGTGTGTTTGTAGTGTGTGTCTGTAGTGTGTGTCTGTAGTGTGTGTAGTGTGTGTCTGTAGTGTAGTGTGTGTGTCTGTAGTGTGTGTCTGTAGTGTGTGTCTGTAGTGTAGTATGTGTCTGTTAGTGTGTGTCTGTTAGTGTGTGTCTGTAGTGTAGTGTGTGTCTGTATTGTTTGTAGTGTGTGTCTGTATTGTTTGTAATGTGTGTCTGTAGTGTAGTGTGTGTCTGTAGTGTAGTGTGTGTCTGTAGTGTAGTGTGTGTCTGTTAGTGTAGTGTGTGTGTCTGTAGTGTGTGTCTGTAGTGTGTGTCTGTAGTGTAGTATGTGTGTGTTAGTGTAGTGTGTGTTTGTAGTGTGTGTCTGTAGTGTGTGTCTGTAGTGTGTGTAGTGTGTGTCTGTAGTGTAGTGTGTGTGTCTGTAGTGTGTGTCTGTAGTGTGTGTCTGTAGTGTAGTATGTGTCTGTTAGTGTGTGTCTGTTAGTGTGTGTCTGTAGTGTAGTGTGTGTCTGTAGTGTGTTTCTGTTAGTGTATTGTGTTTCTGTTAGTGTAGTGTGTGTCTGTTAGTGTAGTGTGTGTCTGTAGTGTGTGTCTGTAGTGTACTGTGTGTCTGTTAGTGTAGTGTGTGTCTGTTAGTGTAGTGTGTGTCTGTAGTGTAGTGTGTGTCTGTAGCGTAGTGTGTGTCTATAGCGTGTGTCAGTTAGTGTGTGTCTGTAGTGTGTGTCTGTAGTGTGTGTAGTGTGTGTCTGTAGTGTAGTGTGTGTCTGTAGTGTGTGTCAGTGTGTGTCTGTACTGTGTGTAGTGTGTGTCTGTAGTGTGTGTATGTTAGTGTGTGTCTGTAGTGTGTGTCTGTAGTGTGTGTCTGTTAGTGTAGTGTGTGTCTGTTAGTGTAGTGTGTGTCTGTAGTGTAGTGTGTGTCTGTAGTGTAGTGTGTGTCTGTAGTGTGTGTCTGTGGTGTGTGTCTGTTAGTGTAGTGTATGTCTGTTAGTGTAGTGTGTGTCTGTAGTGTAGTGTGTGTCTGTAGTGTGTGTTTGTAGTGTGTGTCTGTAGTGTGTGTAGTGTGTGTCTGTAGTGTAGTGTGTGTCTGTAGTGTGTGTCTGTTAGTGTAGTGTGTGTCTGTTAGTGTAGTGTGTGTCTGTAGTGTAGTGTGTGTCTGTAGTGTGTGTCTGTAGTGTGTGTCTGTAGTGTGTGTCTGTAGTGTGTGTACTGTGTGTCTGTTAGTGTAGTGTGTGTCTGCTAGTGTAGTGTGTGTGTCTGTAGTATGTGTCTGTTATTGCGTGTATGTAGTGTAGTGTGTGTCTGTAGTGTGTGTCTGTTAGTGTGTGTCTGTTAGTGTAGTGTGTGTATGTAGTGTGTGTCTGTAGTTTAGTGTGTGTCTGTAGTGTAATGTGTCTGTAGTGTAGTGTGTGTCTGTTAGTGTGTGTTGTTAGTGTAGTGTGTGTCTGTAGTGTAGTGTGTGTCTGTAGTGTGTGTCTATAGTGTGTGTAGTGTGTGTCTGTAGTGTAGTGTGTGTCTGTTAGTGTAGTGTGTGCCTGTAGTGTGTGTCTGTTAGTGCGTGTTGTTAGTGTAGTGTGTGTCTGTAGTGTAGTGTGTGTCTATAGTGTGTGTAGTGTGTGTCTGTAGTGTGTGTCTGTTAGTGTGTGTTGTTAGTGTAGTGTGTGTCTGTAGTGTAGTGTGTGTCTGTAGTGTGTGTCTATAGTGTGTGTACTGTGTGTCTGTAGTGTAGTGTGTGTCTGTAAGTGTAGTGTGTTTCTGTAGTGTGTGTCTGTAGTGTAGTGTGTGTCTGTTAGTGTGTGTCTGTAGTGTAGTGTGTGTCTGTTAGTGTGTGTCTGTAGTGTAGTGTGTGTCTGTAGTGTAGTGTGTGTCTGTTAGTGTGTGTCTGTAGTGTGTGTCTGTAGTGTAGTGTGTGTCTGTTAGTGTGTGTCTGTTAGTGTGTGTCTGTAGTGTGTGTCTGTAGTGTGTGTCTAGTGTGTGTCTAGTGTGTGTCTGTAGTGTCTGTCTGTAGTGTCTGTCTGTAGTGTGTGTAGTGTGTGTCTGTAGTGTGTGTCTGTAGTGTGTGTAGTGTGTGTGTCTGTAGTGTGTGTACTGTGTGTCTGTTAGTGTATTGTGTGTCTGTAGTGTGTGTCTGTTAGTGCGTGTATGTAGTGTAGTGTGTGTCTGTAGTGTAGTGTGTGTCTGTAGTGTAGTGTGTGTCTGTAGTGTGTGTCTGTGGTGTGTGTCTGTTAGTGTAGTGTATGTCTGTTAGTGTAGTGTGTGTCTGTAGTGTAGTGTGTGTCTGTAGTGTGTGTTTGTAGTGTGTGTCTGTAGTGTGTGTAGTGTGTGTCTGTAGTGTAGTGTGTGTCTGTAGTGTGTGTCTTTAGTGTAGTGTGTGTCTGTTAGTGTAGTGTGTGTCTGTAGTGTAGTGTGTGTCTGTAGTGTGTGTCTGTAGTGTGTGTCTGTAGTGTGTGTCTGTAGTGTGTGTACTGTGTGTCTGTTAGTGTAGTGTGTGTCTGCTAGTGTAGTGTGTGTCTGTAGTATGTGTCTGTTATTGCGTGTATGTAGTGTAGTGTGTGTCTGTAGTGTGTGTCTGTTAGTGTGTGTCTGTTAGTGTAGTGTGTGTATGTAGTGTGTGTCTGTAGTTTAGTGTGTGTCTGTAGTGTAATGTGTCTGTAGTGTAGTGTGTGTCTGTTAGTGTGTGTTGTTAGTGTAGTGTGTGTCTGTAGTGTAGTGTGTGTCTGTAGTGTGTGTCTATAGTGTGTGTAGTGTGTGTCTGTAGTGTAGTGTGTGTCTGTTAGTGTAGTGTGTGCCTGTAGTGTGTGTCTGTTAGTGCGTGTTGTTAGTGTAGTGTGTGTCTGTAGTGTAGTGTGTGTCTATAGTGTGTGTAGTGTGTGTCTGTAGTGTGTGTCTGTTAGTGTGTGTTGTTAGTGTAGTGTGTGTCTGTAGTGTAGTGTGTGTCTGTAGTGTGTGTCTATAGTGTGTGTACTGTGTGTCTGTAGTGTAGTGTGTGTCTGTAAGTGTAGTGTGTTTCTGTAGTGTGTGTCTGTAGTGTAGTGTGTGTCTGTTAGTGTGTGTCTGTAGTGTAGTGTGTGTCTGTTAGTGTAGTATGTGTCTGTAGTGTAGTGTGTGTCTGTAGTGTAGTGTGTGTCTGTTAGTGTGTGTCTGTAGTGTGTGTCTGTAGTGTAGTGTGTGTCTGTTAGTGTGTGTCTGTTAGTGTGTGTCTGTAGTGTGTGTCTAGTGTGTGTCTAGTGTGTGTCTGTAGTGTCTGTCTGTAGTGTGTGTCTGTAGTGTGTGTAGTGTGTGTCTGTAGTGTGTGTCTGTAGTGTGTGTAGTGTGTGTGTCTGTAGTGTGTGTACTGTGTGTCTGTTAGTGTATTGTGTGTCTGTAGTGTGTGTCTGTTAGTGCGTGTATGTAGTGTAGTGTATGTCTGTAGTGTAGTGTGTGTCTGTAGTGTGTTTCTGTTAGTGTATTGTGTTTCTGTTAGTGTAGTGTGTGTCTGTTAGTGTAGTGTGTGTCTGTAGTGTGTGTCTGTAGTGTACTGTGTGTCTGTTAGTGTAGTGTGTGTCTGTTAGTGTAGTGTGTGTCTGTAGTGTAGTGTGTGTCTGTAGCGTAGTGTGTGTCTATAGCGTGTGTCAGTTAGTGTGTGTCTGTGGTGTGTGTCTGTAGTGTGTGTAGTGTGTGTCTGTAGTGTAGTGTGTGTCTGTAGTGTAGTGTGTGTCTGTAGTGTGTGTCAGTGTGTGTCTGTACTGTGTGTAGTGTGTGTCTGTAGTGTGTGTATGTTAGTGTGTGTCTGTAGTGTGTGTCTGTAGTGTGTGTCTGTTAGTGTAGTGTGTGTCTGTTAGTGTAGTGTGTGTCTGTTAGTGTAGTGTGTGTCTGTAGTGTAGTGTGTGTCTGTAGTGTGTGTCTGTGGTGTGTGTCTGTTAGTGTAGTGTGTGTCTGTAGTGTAGTGTGTGTCTGTAGTGTGTGTAGTGTGTGTCTGTAGTGTAGTGTGTGTCTGTAGTGTGTGTCTGTTAGTGTAGTGTGTGTCTTTAGTGTAGTGTGTGTCTGTTAGTGTAGTGTGTGTCTTTAGTGTAGTGTGTGTCTGTTAGTGTAGTGTGTGTCTGTAGTGTAGTGTGTGTCTGTAGTGTGTGTCTGTAGTGTGTGTCTGTAGTGTGTGTACTGTGTGTCTGTTAGTGTAGTGTGTGTCTGTAGTATGTGTCTGTTAGTGCGTGTATGTAGTGTAGTGTGTGTCTGTAGTGTGTGTCTGTTAGTGTGTGTCTGTTAGTGTAGTGTGTGTATGTAGTGTGTGTCTGTAGTTTAGTGTGTGTCTGTAGTGTAATGTGTCTGTAGTGTGTGTCTGTTAGTGTGTGTTGTTAGTGTAGTGTGTGTCTGTAGTGTAGTGTGTGTCTGTAGTGTGTGTCTATAGTGTGTGTAGTGTGTGTCTGTAGTGTAGTGTGTGTCTGTTAGTGTAGTGTGTGCCTGTAGTGTGTGTCTGTTAGTGCGTGTTGTTAGTGTAGTGTGTGTCTGTAGTGTAGTGTGTGTCTATAGTGTGTGTAGTGTGTGTCTGTAGTGTGTGTCTGTTAGTGTGTGTTGTTAGTGTAGTGTGTGTCTGTAGTGTAGTGTGTGTCTGTAGTGTGTGTCTATAGTGTGTGTAGTGTGTGTCTGTAGTGTAGTGTGTGTCTGTAAGTGTAGTGTGTTTCTGTAGTGTGTGTCTATTAGTGTGTGTCTGTTAGTGTAGTGTGTGTCTGTAGTGTGTGTCTGTAGTGTGTGTGTGTCTGTAGTGTAGTGTGTGTCTGTAGTGTAGTGTGTGTCTGTTAGTGTGTGTCTGTAGTGTGTGTCTGTAGTGTAGTGTGTGTCTGTAGTGTGTGTCTGTAGTGTGTGTCTGTAGTGTAGTGTGTGTCTGTTAGTGTGTGTCTGTAGTGTGTGTCTGTTAGTGTGTCTGTTAGTGTGTGACTGTAGTGTCTGTTAGTGTGTGTCTGTAGTGTGTTTCTGTTAGTGTAGTGTGTGTCTGTTAGTGTAGTGTGTGTCTGTAGTGTGTGTCTGTAGTGTGTGTCTGTAGTGTGTGTCTGTTAGTGTAGTGTGTGTCTGTAGTGTGTGTCTGTAGTGTAGTGTGTGTCTGTTAGTGTAGTGTGTGTCTGTAGTGTAGTGTGTGTCTGTAGTGTGTGTCTGTAGTGTGTGTAGTGTGTGTCTGTAGTGTGTGTGTGTCTGTTAGTGTGTGTCTGTAGTGTGTGTCGGTAGTGTGTGTACTGTGTGTCTGTTAGTGTAGTGTGTGTCTGTTAGTGTGTGTCTGTAGTGTGTGTCTGTTAGTGTGTCTGTAGTGTGTGACTGTAGTGTCTGTTAGTGTGTGTCTGTAGTGTGTTTCTGTTAGTGTAGTGTGTGTCTGTTAGTGTAGTGTGTGTCTGTAGTGTGTGTCTGTAGTGTGTGTCTGTAGTGTGTGTCTGTTAGTGTAGTGTGTGTCTGTAGTGTGTGTCTGTAGTGTAGTGTGTGTCTGTTAGTGTAGTGTGTGTCTGTAGTGTAGTGTGTGTCTGTAGTGTGTGTCTGTAGTGTGTGTAGTGTGTGTCTGTAGTGTGTGTGTGTCTGTTAGTGTGTGTCTGTAGTGTGTGTCGGTAGTGTGTGTACTGTGTGTCTGTTAGTGTAGTGTGTGTCTGCTAGTGTAGTGTGTGTCTGTAGTGTAGTGTGTGTCTGTAGTGTAGTGTGTGTCTGTCGTGTAGTGTGTGTCTGTAGTGTTTGTCTGTAGTGTGTGTCTGTAGTGTGTGTCTGTAGTGTGTGTAGTGTGTGTCTGTAGTGTGTGTCTGTAGTGTGTGTCTGTAGTGTGTGTCTGTAGTGTAGTGTGTGTCTGTAGTGTAGTGTGTGTCTGTAGTGTGTAGTGTGTGTCTGTTAGTGTAGTGTGTGTCTGTAGTGTGTGTCTGTAGTGTAGTGTGTGTCTGTTAGTGTAGTGTGTCTGTAGTGTAGTATGTGCCTGTTAATGTGTGTCTGTAGTGTAGTGTGTGTCGGTAGTGTGTGTCTGTAGTGTGTGTACTGTGTGTCTGTTAGTGTAGTGTGTGTCTGCTAGTGTAGTGTGTGTCTGTAGTGTAGTGTGTGTCTGTCGTGTAGTGTGTGTCTGTAGTGTTTGTCTGTAGTGTGTGTCTGTAATGTGTGTGTGTAGTGTGTGTAGTGTGTGTCTGTAGTGTGTGTCTGTAGTGTAGTGTGTGTCTGTAGTGTAGTGTGTGTCTGTAGTGTGTGTAGTGTGTGTCTGTTAGTGTAGTGTGTGTCTGTAGTGTAGTGTGTGTCTGTTAGTGTAGTGTGTCTGTAGTGTAGTATGTGCCTGTTAGTGTGTGTCTGTTAGTGTAGTGTGTGTCTGTAGTGTAGTGTGTGTCTGTAGTGTGTATCTGTAGTGTGTGTCTGTAGTGTGTGTATGTCTGTTAGTGTGTGTCTGTAGTGTGTGTCTGTAGTGTGTGTAGTGTGTGTCTGTTAGTGTAGTGTGTGTCTGTAGTGTAGTGTGTGTCTGTAGTGTGTGTCTGTAGTGTGTGTATGTCTGTTAGTGTGTGTCTGTAGTGTAGTGTGTGTCTGTTAGTGTATTGTGTGTCTGTAGTGTGTGTCTGTTAGTGCGTGTATGTAGTGTAGTGTGTGTCTGTTAGTGTGTGTCTGTTAGTGTAGTGTGTGTCTGTAGTGTGTGTCTGTAGTGTGTGTAGTGTGTGTCTGTAGTGTAGTGTGTGTCTGTAGTGTGTGTCTCTGTTAGTGTGTGTCTGTAGTGTAGTGTGTGTCTGTAGTGTGTGTCTGTAGTGTGTGTAGTGTAGTGTGTGTCTGTAGTGTGTGTCTGTAGTGTGTGTCTGTAGTGTGTGTCTGTAGTGTAGTGTGTGTCTGTAGTGTAGTGTGTGTCTGTAGTGTGTGTAGTGTAGTGTGTGTCTGTTAGTGTGTGTCTGTTAGTGTGTGTCTGTAGTGTAGTGTGTGTCTGTTAGTGTGTGTCTGTAGTGTGTGTCTGTAGTGTAGTGTGTGTCTGTAGTGTAGTGTGTGTCTGTAGTGTAGTGTGTGTCTGTAGTGTGTGTCTGTAGTGTGTGTAGTGTAGTGTGTGTCTGTTAGTGTGTGTCTATAGTGTAGTGTGTGTCTGTAGTGTGTGTCTGTAGTGTGTGTAGTGTAGTGTGTGTCTGTTAGTGTGTGTCTGTAGTGTAGTGTGTGTCTGTTAGTGTGTGTCTGTACTGTAGTATGTGTCTGTAGTGTAGTGTGTGTCTGTAGTGTGTGTCTGTAGTGTGTGTCTGTAGTGTGTGTCTGTTAGTGTAGTGTGTGTCTGTAGTGTAGTGTGTGTCTGTAGTGTGTGTCTGTAGTGTGTGTATGTCTGTTAGTGTTTGTCTGTAGTGTAGTGTGTGTCTGTTAGTGTATTGTGTGTCTGTAGTGTGTGTCTGTTAGTGCGTGTATGTAGTGTAGTGTGTGTCTGTTAGTGTGTGTCTGTTAGTGTAGTGTGTGTCTGTAGTGTGTGTCTGTAGTGTGTGTAGTGTGTGTCTGTAGTGTAGTGTGTGTCTGTAGTGTGTGTCTCTGTTAGTGTGTGTCTGTAGTGTAGTGTGTGTCTGTAGTGTGTGTCTGTAGTGTGTGTCTGTAGTGTGTGTCTGTAGTGTAGTGTGTGTCTGTAGTGTAGTGTGTGTCTGTAGTGTGTGTAGTGTAGTGTGTGTCTGTTAGTGTGTGTCTGTAGTGTGTGTCTGTAGTGTGTGTCTGTAGTGTGTGTCTGTAGTGTAGTGTGTGTCTGTAGTGTAGTGTGTGTCTGTAGTGTGTGTAGTGTAGTGTGTGTCTGTTAGTGTGTGTCTGTTAGTGTGTGTCTGTAGTGTAGTGTGTGTCTGTTAGTGTGTGTCTGTAGTGTGTGTCTGTAGTGTAGTGTGTGTCTGTAGTGTAGTGTGTGTCTGTAGTGTGTGTAGTGTAGTGTGTGTCTGTTAGTGTGTGTCTGTAGTGTGTGTCTGTAGTGTGTGTCTGTAGTGTGTGTCTGTAGTGTAGTGTGTGTCTGTAGTGTAGTGTGTGTCTGTAGTGTGTGTAGTGTAGTGTGTGTCTGTTAGTGTGTGTCTGTTAGTGTGTGTCTGTAGTGTAGTGTGTGTCTGTTAGTGTGTGTCTGTAGTGTGTGTCTGTAGTGTAGTGTGTGTCTGTAGTGTAGTGTGTGTCTGTAGTGTGTGTCTGTAGTGTGTGTAGTGTAGTGTGTGTCTGTTAGTGTGTGTCTGTAGTGTAGTGTGTGTCTGTAGTGTAGTGTGTGTCTGTAGTGTAGTGTGTGTCTGTTAGTGTGTGTCTGTACTGTAGTGTGTGTCTGTAGTGTAGTGTGTGTCTGTTAGTGTGTGTCTGTTAGTGTGTGTCTGTAGTATAGTGTGTGTCTGTTAGTGTGTGTCTTGCTGAATGTCCTGTCCTGTATTGTCTCCTGTATTTATTTCCTCAGTATTTATTATCATGTACATTTACATCTGTGCTGTGGATGGTTATCTCCAGTGGGGGAAATTAGTATTTCACCCCCCCTGACTGTGGCAGTTGTCATACTAAGAAATAAATTAACAGTCTCTGATTTTTATGGCAGCTTTAGAAATGAGTTATAGAAAGAATGTTAAAAAATATTGAAAAAATTACATAAAATGTAAAATAACAATTAACTCGCATATCATTGAAGGAAATACGTGTTTGATCCCCGACCAAACGTGTTCGACTTAGTTGACCAGTGTTGGCTCCCACAGACCATTGACATACTCCTAATCTCACTGAAGTAATTACCTTAATGACAGGAACCTGTTCCAAACTGTTACCTGTATAAAAAACCACCTGCCCTCAGACTCAGTAATACCCCACCATCTCCGCCACGGACTAAAGAGCGGTCAAAAGATGTCAGGGACACAGTTGTTGACCTCCACAGATGGGCTTATGGGCTATGAGACCATAAGTAAGAAGCTGAATGAGAGGGTGACAACTGTTGGTGCAATTATTCGGAAGTGGAAGAAGTACAACATGACTGTTAAGCGACCTAGGTGGGGGGCTCCATGCAAGATATCACCTCGTGGGGTCTCAGCGATCATGAGAAAGGTTAGCGATCAGCCGAGAAAAACTATTGTTAGTAGTGTAGTGTATTAAACTATTGGTAATACACTGAGAGCCAATGGTTTTAAATCCTGCAGTGCCTCTGCTCAAGAAGACTCATGTCCGGACCCGCCTCAAGTTGACCAATGAACACATCAATGACTCAGAAAGAGACTGGGAGAAGGGGCTGTGGTCAGGCGAGACCAAAATTGAGCCGTTTGGCCTCAACTCAACGCCACATGTTTGGAGGAAGAGAAATGCTGAATATGAACCCCAAAACACCATCCCTACTGTCAAGCATGGCGGTGGAAGCCTTATGATTTGGGGGTGTTTCTCTTCTGAGGGGACAGGTCAGCTTCACCGCATCGATGGGAAGATGAACAGGGCCAGGTGCCACAAAATCTTGGGTGGCAACCTCCTTGCCTCCCCCAGGACACTGGAAATGGGTCATGGATGAGTCTTCCAGTGTGACAACGACCCAAAACTTACACCCAAGGAAACAAAGGAGTGTCTCCATAAGAAGCACATCAAGGTCATGGAACTTCCTAGCCAGTCTCCTAACCTTAATTGTATTGAACATCTTTGGACACAGCTGAAGCCTCAAGTTTTATAGCGCCAGCTTCAAAACCTTCAGGATTTGGAGATCATCTGCAGAGAAGACTGAATGAAAATTAAAGAGCGCCCTCAGTCTTTGGGGTCAATGTGTTCCAGGTACCACACGCGATTGAGGAATCCGCGATTGAGGTCGCTATCAATTTATATCATTATTTACGGTAATTAAAATGTTGCTGAACCCCCCCATACTGATATTAACTAGGTGAAGCTAGCTGAAGCTTAGTTGCAGCCTTTGAATTATACTGGCTTCATTCCTCTTTTTAAGTCGCGTCTTTGCAGTGAGATGAAGTTTCTTAATGAGTTACGAGTTAATTGCAGTTGGCAGCTGTTTGTTTTCTGAGTGTTACACACATTCACATGAGTCTGAGTTTATAAGCCCTTAAATCTAAGGGTTTAAAATGGAAATAAAGAGTGTTGAAGTCTCCTATTAGTTCTGTGCTCTCTTACTGTCAGTGTGGGAAGCTGCAGTAAAATAATGTTCATCCTAATCAGCCAATAATGAGGTCATTCTTCATGCTTTAGTGGGTTTGGTGGATGAGGAGGTGGTTCAGTGGTGCTATAGTAACGTGGATTTGGTTCCTGAAATCAGTTTGTGGCAGGAATAAGTGCTCTTGTCCTGGAGGTGTCTGTCTGGGGGAGTAGCCCCCCCAACCCACGGCTGCATGGTGACAGAATATTTTCTAAGCAAAGAGAAAACTTCAGTTGTGGTTTCAGACGGATGCTGGTCTCACAGGATCTCGAAGGTGCAAGAAGATTTTATTACAGTTTTCTGCAGTTTATTGCAGGTGTGTCTCTTTTGTGTTGTTGTGTTCGTTGTCTCATTTCTGTTTTCTGCCTCTTCTTGGGTTGGGGCTCTTTTAGGGGTGATTGATTTCAAACATTATTTGTGATTTGTTTTTGCACTACAGCCACATGGAGCAGAGAACATCGCTGCAGATCTTAGTTCCACCGGAATATAGTGAACTATAGAAGACCTTTTCATTTCTAGTCCATGCTGTCATTTCTCATGCAGCAGCTCTGATGCCAGGATCAGAGGTCACCAGTGGCGTCCAATCATCTGTCATCACATCACTGTGAGGCGTTACCCGAATGACGCTCCTCAACCGTCTCAAAATCACAATGCTGCTGAGAAAAGGTGACGTCTGTGAATCTCTGTGCATCAAGTCTCTGATGAGGGACGTAACCAAACCAGAAGAGGTTAAAAGTGCCCCCAACCTGGACATTACTGAGACCTGTCTCCATTTGCAGCAGTCGCTGTCTACAGGTAGACCTCGGCTTTACAAAAGTAAAAAAATACACAGAAAAAAAAAACAGGTTTACGTCATTTTCCTCCACTTTACATCTGCCCGCCACAAATACTGGAATTATTAAAACACTAGTAAAGGGTTAAGAGCACATGTTACTGTACAATAAATCAGAATAAAAACATATATTATTAGCCCGTAGAAACCCCCGTGACCCACAATGAGGAAGAAGAGGCTGAAGACGAGATGAGAGTTTTTCTGTATTATTATTAAAAATAAAATTTAATTCTTTATCAGCTTAAAATATATTTGATTAACCAAATATTATTAAAATGCATTCGTTAATTAAGTTCAGAACAGAACTGGGAATGGTTATCCAGTTTATTCTGGAGACCAGTTCATTCAGCTTTAATCACGTCTCCTGGAACCCGTTAACGATGTAAACCGAGGTTCAGCCGCACTGGAAGTTTTTTTGAAAACTGAATGACTCCTTCAGTGAACAAGTTTTGCTGAAAGAGTAACAAAACGTGTTCTTTATTTACACCTGTTTGTGTCCTGTACTGGCTGCTGTGACTTCGTCTGGACCCACTGAAGGCAGAGGATGCTGATGGCTCCAGGTGACCAGAGGACTTCCTGCTTCTGTGTGACAGACCACCTGACAGGATCGCCTCACCGCTGTGCTATTAATCTCCAACTGATGTAATTTAACTCTTCGGGAGCTGCTACAGCTTTCAGTTGCCAAGCAATGCTGAGGCAGCAGCGAGGCTTGAAGCCACAGGCAGCTCTGTTCCAGACCACAGACCCACATGTCACCGTGACGTGACGCCCATCTCAGGGATGACTGGTGACCAGTCACACCATTGATTTTAACTGGACGCACACACAGTCCACAGCCACCCCTGTCTGGACAGAGGAGGCTGTGGGTTGAACTACTGTAAATAAGCAAGACAAAGGAAAAATAACGGTTACGTGTTGCGTGTAGCTGTGTGTCAGTGGGGGCTGTTGGATCAGATTAGCCTCTGATCAAACAATCCCTGCAGCCTTCAGGGCAGGAGACAGAACCAGTGTCTGTTCCACTGCTGTTGGTGCTAAATGCTCGTGTTGCTGACTGTGGGTCTGAGAGGACTGCAGTCTCATCTGTGCTGTACGTCATGTATGTGCGGTACATTTGAATTGAAGCTCACTTTGAGTGCTCACACTGGAGAGGCTTCTTCACGAGTACATGTATGACCTGGTGAACCTAAACCAGTCGCTGTCGTGGACCCAAAGGACGGGGACAATAGGAAACAGAACCAAACAGCAGCAGACGCTTCACATCCCCCCCGCTGACGTGTGACCTCCTTTAAATGTTAGATTCAGAATCCATTCCACCCGTGAGGCTGTTCTGATAGAACTGTTGGCCTCCTCCCCAGACCTGCTGCCCAGAGTGACACAGGAACACTGGAATGAATGTTCAGTGTGATCCTGTAACAACTCCGTTCACTTGGAGAGATAGTTGGGTTTTCTGACAGCTGCTGCATGTCATTCATTATCATTCATTATCATTCATTATCATTAATTATCCATCATCTGTTCCTACTTCAGGGAGAACGTCTGCCGCTGGTCAGCGCTGTTTGGTGTCAAACGGGCGTGTCGCTGGGTGTTCTGCGCCTCACGGATGTGTCTGTGCTGAGACGGTGTCAGAGCTCTGACCCCTACCTGTCCCATAACGACGCCCACTGGGTTGACGAGAACCTCACGAAAATTAGAGTTAGGCAGGATTTCAAGCAAAATGTAAAAAAAATCACACTGCAGGTTCATCTGTGGAAAAATGACTTGCACGTGAAGACAGAGTCAAATGTCAAAGCTAATCCTAATTCCATACCATAAGATTTTAAATGTATCAGGCTTTTTAAATCGATGTGTCATGAAGCTGCGCTGGTCGTGTTTGGTCACTCGTGTGTGGATAACGTGAAGCACTGAGGGGAGCTGATTGTGATGTCGGCCGTCTGATTGAGCAGCGAGGACACTGATTACCATCTCTCTATGTCTCCATATTTTTAGCTTGACCTTTGCACTCATTATAACGATGAAGACTTGATGCTCCCAGCGGCTCCCAGTTCGAGCCACAGCTCGCCACATCCAGTCTCCTCCACTTCACACAACAGAGATGAACCCGACCGGAGGAGGAGCAGTGATTTATTCCTGACTGTAAGACATTCATCTCCAGGAACAAAAGCCTGCAGCATTGAGCTGAGCTGCTGGGATGAACATGAAACAACCTGCACTGAAAACACGGAGCTACACGGAGCTACACGGAGCTACACGGAGCTACACGGAGCTACACGGAGCTACACGGAGCTACACGTCACACGCTTCTGCCAGAGGAGACACATTCTGAGGGATGCTCATAAGAACGCTGGAGGTAGTAATCCAGTCTCCAGGGAGGTTGTCCTGGTCCAGGATCAGGTGATGAGGTCAACACAATCCTGGGGTGGGCGGTCTTTTTAGGTGTCGTTTTCTTATAAATTTAAATATTTTAGAATCTGATACTGTGCACACACAGCATAACACACATTAGAGACACTTCATGTACGTTTGAGACCATTTAAACTAATTTGATAATGTCGGTATTTTGTACCTGAATGAAAAAGGTGTTGACCAAATATATTGCTTAATTGACTAATTACACTGAAGGCCTATAATTTAATCATTTAATTGCTCGTAGAATTTCCATTTTGTCTTTTAACAAGCATAACACTGAGCGCAGTGATTTCTCCTGAGCAGATGAAATGGGTGAGATTCACCACAGCATTACTTTCAAGTGTAAGGATGAATAATACATATTATTTCACAACTTCATTTCTAATAACTGAACAAATACACGAGGATTATGGGTCAGGGGATAAATGAATTTATCACACAGATTCTACATGATAGGAACGATTTCATGAAAGCTGACCGTCTCATCGGGACCAGAATAACGATAAATACTATTTATTTGAGTAAAACGTGTTTTTCTTTATCACTGTGATAAACTGGAACAACACGGATCCAGCAGGTGAAACACCTGCAGAGACCGAGCTGCTCCTCCGTTCCACACTCACCGGCTGCTGTCGGGATCTGACGGTAATAATGTCATGAAGGGACAGAATGAGAAGGGGGGGTCTGCCTACCTCCCTCTTGACGTTCCACAGTAGTTTCTCCTTGTGGTCTTCCTCCGTGGAGCCCTCCATTCTCCCGGCCTGCAGGACCTCTTGTCCGCCTTTCCTTCTTCCTTCTCAGCTGGACTCTGACGCAGCCGAGCTGCTCCACCTGACGTCAGAGGATCCGCCCTCCCCCCCCCGCGGATCAATGGAGGAAGCGGCCCGGGGGCCCCCGCATCCAGCCCCGCCCCGCCCCGCAGCCCGACAGCATCACCGCCACACCGACCTGTAGAGCCCGCAACTTATTCTTAGCATCTTCCCCGGGTGGGAACGGCTGTCCTGGGGGGCCCGGCTGGAGGTGTTTAGAGGCGGAGTCCCGCGGAGGAAGCGCGTAACGCCGCGGACTGACATCCAGACCGCAGCGCGGATTCTAAATATGGAGCTTTGTGACCATCCGGCGGCTGACAGGCTGGGCTGCTGCAAAATAAATGACGTCAGAGCAACGTGGGTAGAACAACCCCCACCCTCCTGAGGCCGGATTCCCTCCGTCAGACTCCTGATGGCGCCTCCATGTGGCCGGATGGAGCACCTGCACCATCAGACAGGCGCTAAAACACTCCATTCTGTTTCCGTTTCCACATGAATGAGTCAAAGACCCCCCATCAGCAGCAGGCAGACCAGCGGGGCCCCTGGTCTGCTCCAGGTGCCCCTGTGGTCTGCTCCAGGGGCCCCTCTGGTCTGCTCCAGGGGCCAAACTGAAGACGTCCCTGGAACCCTCAGGTTCTCTCACTGAGGGATTTTTATACCGTTATTGATTATAATGAAAATACTGTTTGTTCCACATCCCATAGTGAGAGTCTACTGCCAGTCCAACACTTCAAGGTTAGAGACAGTGGTGAGGACAGACATGATGGATTAGAGACAGTGGTGAGGACAGCCATGATGGATTAGAGACAGTGGTGAGGACAGTCATGATGGATTAGACACAGTGGTGAGGACAGCCATGATGGATTAGAGACAGTGGTGAGGACAGACATGATGGATTAGAGACAGTGGTGAGGACAGTCATGATGGATTAGAGACAGTGGTGAGGACAGTCATGATGGATTAGAGACAGTGGTGAGGACAGACATGATGGATTAGAGACAGTGGTGAGGACAGCCATGATGGATTAGAGACAGTGGTGAGGACAGCCATGATGGATTAGAGACAGTGGTGAGGACAGATGATGGATTAGAGACAGTGGTGAGGACAGCCATGATGGATTAGAGACAGTGGTGAGGACAGATGATGGATTAGAGACAGTGGTGAGGACAGCCATGATGGATTAGAGACAGTGGTGAGGACAGCCATGATGGATTAGAGACAGTGGTGAGGACAGTCATGATGGATTAGACACAGTGGTGAGGACAGCCATGATGGATTAGAGACAGTGGTGAGGACAGCCATGATGGATTAGACACAGTGGTGCTGAACAGAAGACAGGAAGTGGAGCTGGAGGTGGAGGAAATGAAGATGTTGAGGTTCTCTAGGAGTGACCAGGTTGGATCAGGAATGGGTTCCGCAGAGGAACAGCCGAGGTGAGATGTTCTGGAGACAAACTCAGAGAGAACAGACTGATGGTTTGGACCCGTCCAGAGGGGAGATGATGAGGATTTTGGTGATAATGAGGATGGAGCTACCAGGAAAGAGGCAAGAAGACCACAGAGAAAGGTGGATGGATGTCGATAGGAAGACATGAGAGCTGTTGGTGTTAGAGAGGAGGATGCAGAAGACAGGCCGACATGGAAAAGGACGATACGCTGTGGCGACCCATAACGGGACACGCCCATGGGAAAAGAAGATCTAACCTTTCCCAGAAGGTGTTGACAGACCAGGTGAGGCTAATATTAATATCCAATCAATTAGTGTTAAGCAAATTCTCAAAGTTAATTAAAATAGTTTTTCCATCTAAATACTATTTTATCAGAATTTCAATCAGGTTTTAGAAAAAACAATTAGGGTTTAAACCCTACAATTAGGGTTTAACTTGATAAAAAAGCAGCATTGTGCATCACATTTTTATTGATTTGTCTGAAGTGTTTGAGACAGTTCACCATGGAATTTTTTAATTTAAATTCCTCCATTCAGCACCTGAGCACTGCCGAGGTACCCTTGAGCAAGGCACCGTCCCCTTACAAGTAGCATATTTAACATGAAAGCTGCCCACATCTCTACCATCATCTGCATTCATATTCAGTACCGGTTCCTTCTGCTGTCGCGGGTCATGGGGTAACTGTAGCCTATCCCAGTGGACTTGGGGTGTGAGGCAAGGTACACTCTGGGTGTGGCACCAGTGCAATGCGGAGAAACATGTAGACAGACGAACAGGCAAGCACACACTCACTCCTAGGGGCAGTTTGAGACTGGTCAGTTGGCCTGAAGTGCATGTTTGTGGAGGTGGGAGGAAGCTGGAGAACCCGGAGAGAACCCACGCAGACACGGGGAGAACATACAAAGTCCACACAGAGCGGGAATCGAACCCGGAATCACTGCTGTGCAGCGACAGCGCTACCCACTGCACCACCATGATGTATTCATTCATTCATTTTCTTAACCGCTTCAGCCACTTGCACGGGTCACGGGGAGCTGAAGCCTGTCCCAGCTAGTCTCAGGCGGGGAAACCCCGTGAGGCGGGGAAACTCTTCTCCCACCAAGTCCTGGACAAGACAGACGACAGAGTTACGTAATACCCAACAGACAGGACCACAAACTATGCCAGGAAAAACACTGAGAAAGCTGTGTTCAGTGACTGTTGCTAATAGTGTTAGCGCTGATGTAAATGACAGGTGTTTGTAAGTGGAGAAGCCTGCGACAGCTCACAGCTTCAGCACGTTTCTGATGCAGCACGATGAGGCCTTGGAGTCTGAACACCACAGGACAGAACCTGTTTTTATGGCCTTTTTTGTGTCATTTGACACGACTCATAACAACATGAATAGCGCTCCACCTGATGTGTGTTTGTACCTCATGCTGAAATGGTTTGGTACTATCGAAACCTGAAAATAACATCGAAAATTTGTCAAGAAGAGCAAACCAAAAAAAAGGGAACCAAGTTCAACTGATTCTGTTTTTGCTCTTCTTGACTGACCTCAACCTGGATGCCTGAGAACCTCCACATTTCAGACATGAGTGTGATGAGTGCTCAGGTGCATCATCAGCATTTTGCACTGAGTGGAGAACTGCATCGTCAGTTATGATGGGAAACAACACACTAATTAAAAATGATTACGTTTTCGCCCCGTCTCTACGTGTGAAACAGTCCAAACATGAAAGTAAAATATCTCCCCCCTCTTCATCTCCCCCCTCATCATCCTCTAGAATGCTGCTCTGTGTGATTAGTGACCCCAGGACCTTTCTCTACAGATCAGGACAATCTTGGATGTGACGCTGCTGTTCGTGGAGGTCCTGGCAGCCAAAAACGCAGACACACTTAGCTTCTTTAAGAGAAGAGTCAAAAGCTTCCTCTTTGATTAATCTTACAATCTGGAACGACACAGATTCCATTAGATGAGCTGCTAGAGGCCGAGATTGCTGAGGGTATTTTTCTCTATTTTCTCTCCCTGTCCCATTAAGGGGAGTTTCATTAATTACTTTAGGAGCTTCTTTTTTTCTCTTTATTTGCTTTTCTTGCTAATACGCTTCACATGCTTGCGAGATACTGCCTCTGTCTACGTGCTTCTACTTGACAGGTGGGGAACAAGTACAGAAGACAGGAAATCTGAAGGCCTGAAATCCTGTCCCCACTTCAGCGGCTTCAAAGCCGCTCTGAAAAAACTTAACAACAGGAAAGCTCCTGGCATCTGTGCAGTAACGGGTGAGATGCTAAAATCTGGTGGTGACAGTCTTGTCGAATGGCTCACCCACACCTTCAACCATGTGTGGGAGACAGAGAGACTTCCAATTGACTGGACCAGAGCAATCATCCTACCCTTCTGGAAACATAAGGGAGACAAGCTAGTCTGCAGCAACCACAGAGGCATCACACTTTTCTCCATCTCCAGCAAGCTCTTCACCAGGATCTTGCTCACCCGTACTCTCCCAGCCATCAGAAGTCTCCAGCAGGCTGGCTTCATGCCTAACTGCTCGACCACAGACATCTCCACCCTTCACCTGCTCATAGAGAAGACCCATGAATTCCTAAAGATCACCAGCTATACATCGAGTTCATTGATTTGAAGGCTGCCTTTGATACTGTCTGCCATGCTTCACTCTGGAGTATTCTACAGACCCTTGGAGCACCACCTAAGATCGTTGCCCTGCTCAAGCTGCTCTACAGCAACGCAGAGAGCTGTGTCCGTATCAACGGTACAGACTCCAACTGGTTCTTCATCTCCAGTGGCGTTCGCCAGGGCTGTGTGGCCGCTCCTGACCTTTTTAACTGCATCATTGACCATCTGATGTCCAGGGTCTGTGAGCGAGTCCCTGGGGTGTCCCTTGGAAACTACCACCTAACTGACCTGGAGTATGCTGACGACACCATCCTACTCAGCTCATCCTACAGCCAGCTGAGAGACGCCCTGATCATATACAGAGGAGAGGCAGAGAAGCTTGGTCTTCGAGTGAGCTGGACCAAAACCAAATTCATGCATGTTGGTGACGGACCAGATCCACCTCCCCTGCAGCTGGGTGATGACCTTGTGGAGCCTGTCAAGAGCTTTATGTATCTGGGGTCCATAGTGAAGGACAATGGGGACCTTAAACCAGAGATTCTCTGCAGAAGAGCTCTGGCAGCATCAGCTCTGCAGTCTCTCTGGAAGCCACTCTGGAGGCACCAGTCCATCTCACACAAGACGAAGGTCCTAATTTAGATGGATGGATAGATAGATAGATAGATAGATAGATAGATAGATAGATAGATAGATAGATAGATAGATAGATAGATAGATAGATAGATAGATAGATAGATAGATAGATAGATAGATAGATAGATAGATAGATAGATAGATAGATAGATAGATAGATAGATAGATAGATAGATAGATAGATAGATAGATAGATAGATACTCTATTAATCCCGGAGGAAATTGTATATATCCACTGCTCAGACATTACATAACAAATAATACTGGATAAACACCAGGAGAAAAGGAAACACTGACATCACAGGACATACCACAAGACATACATTACACTAACAGACACATGCAGCACTATCAGGACTTATATACTAAACTATAACTAAAATATAAACACTATAAAATTAAAAAAATAAACAGTATAAAATTTTAAAAATATAACAGTATTAAATTAAAATATAAACAGTATAACATTAAAAAATATAAACAGTATAAAATTAAATTAAATTAAATCCATATTCAACCCCGTGCTGACTTCGCCACCTCCCCCCCACCTCCTCCTGAGAGAGTCATTGTACCCCCTGATGGCACGGGACACGAAGGAGGACCTCAGCCTCTCTGTGGAGGTGCTGTGTGACAGCAGTCTGCCGCTGAAGGTGCTTCTCTGCTGGGAGAAGGTGGTGTGTAGGGGGGGGCTGGTGTTGTTCATGAAAACACGAACTCTACCGTCCTCTCCATCCTGTTCTACGGCTCGGAAACTTTGCCCTTAAACAAGACCCTGGCTGCCAGTATAGATGGTTTTGATAGCAGGGCTCTCAGAACCATCGAAAACATCAGGTGGCCCCAGCGGGTTTCCAACAAAGTGCTTAGAGCCCCCACATCCCAGCCCAGAGCTTCTTGCCAGGTGGCACAACATCGTGCCCGCTGGTTTGGTCATGTCCTCCGCCTTCCTTCTGATCACCCAACAAGAGCCATTCTCCAGTTTAACCCTAAGACCGCAGGCTAGAAACGACCTCGAGGCAAGCCCCGCCCCCAATGGCTTGACGCCATCGCTGGCGACCTCCGACCACAGGGGATCGCTGTGGAGGATGCAGTGCAGCTGGCACAAGACCGCCAGCGTTGGAAAAAACTGACTCATCTGGTTGGCTCAACGCACAGGGACGGGACACTCCCCCATCGCAAGAGCCCTACTGACTACGGACACTTCAGAGGCTGGATCTAAACTTTAGACAGAAACTCTTTCTGGCCTATCTGCAACCTTCTGTCTCTCTCTTGTATTTCCTTTCACACTTCACCGGTCAAGGCAGATTGCTGCGTTTCAGGGTCTGGGTCCACCCTCATGAATCTGGGTCCACCCTCAAGAGTCTAGGTCCACCCTCAAGAGTCTAGGTCCACCCTCAAGAGTCTAGGTCCACCCTCCAGAATCTGGGTCCACCCTCAAGAGTCTGGGTCTTGCCTGGAGTTTCTTCCTCTATGAGGGTTTTTTCCACGACACTGTCTCTGATGCTCTGGGGGTTTCAGTTGGGTTTCTGTTTGTTAAAGCGTTTTGAAATGTCTGCTGATGTGATTAAGTGCTTTGCAAATCAAAGTTGATTGATTGATTGATTGGTTTAGTAATAAAACAATTGCATTTCCCTCTGTGGGAGAGGGAGGACTATTGTCCAGTTTTATGGAGTGCAGTGCTGAGTTCTTGCTGATGATGTGTGAAACACAGGGCTGAGTCGTCCTATTTAACCTGTGGGATGTTCAGCTTTAATTGCTGAGAAGGTTTCATTTAAAAATGGTGAAATGGCATCACTGACTGATGGTCGGAGGAGGCAGAGCTGGTCTGGAAACAACCAGCAGCTTCTGATTGAGGTACAAACTGGTGTCCAGATGGCACCACAGACAAACACAAGAAAACAAGAATGGTTGAAAAACAACAACTTTTATATTCACAAAAGGAAAAGAAGGCATCATGGGTAATTGCATGAAAACATGTCAGAGGCACATTATTCCTGGGACACTAGCAGGTTCAACTTTCGCTGTTGTAAATGTGTTGAAGAAAATACATGTATAACTATGAAGCATGCTCTGTTGATAAGTGTATAAATGCTACAACTGTGAATGTTTGTGACTTGTCCTCCACTACTATTGGACGTTTATGGACGACTAGTGTTCTTTGGATCCTTAGAGCAGTTGTCTCTGACAGCAGCTGATAAACTCTGAGTGTCTACACAGTCTGGATTAACATCCTGTCAGTGGTAAAGAGCGTCATATTTATGTCTGATTATCGGTCATCAGCGGCAGCAGGCGACTCCATGGTTTCAGTCAGTGTCCAAGTGGCCGCTCGTCATACGTGCTGTACCTCTTGACGTGGATCCGACGTACACGCTCATGGAGCTCGGCGCCTCCGGGCCCCTCCTCTTCCTCGCTGTGAGAGCCACAGTTGTTGTAGCGGCGGAATGTGGCCTCCAGCAAGGAGTTGTCTGGCAGTGGCATGGTCTCGTACAGCAGCGCGTTCAAGGTCTCCTCGTAAATGCGAGCTTCAGGAAACTCCACCTGGAGCAAGGTCAGACAGACACCCCCCCAATTTAGCAACTTACACAAAGATATCGACAATTCACAAGTCAACACGGACAAATATCACCCAGCTGGACTGGTACGGTTCCACGACTAGACTGGACTAGAAAACCCACATTTACACCCCTATTCTATGAAAAGGACCAAAGCTGTCTTTTTCTTGTAAAGGCTGAGGTCCTTTAATGTGTGCAGCATCATGCTGAGGGTGTTCTACCAGTCTGTGGTGGCCAGTGCTCTCCTCTACGCTATGGGGTGCTGGGGTAGCGGCCTGAGGGTGGTGGACATCAACAGACTGTATAGACTGATCTACAGGGCTGGAGACATTGCTGGGGCTCAGTCGGACTCTGACGGCGGTGTTGGAGGTGGAGCAAGTTAAAGACCATCTTGGACAATGAGTACCACCCACTGTACAGAACACTGACGGGTCAGAAGAGTCCGTTCAGCAGGAGGCAGTCCTAAATTTACTACTGAGCACCACAGGAAATCTTTCCTGCCTGTATTCATCAAACTGAACAACTGCAGACTGTCATGCTGTGATGAGGAGGAATGAAGCAGACAGCAAATCTGTACAGATGTTTATATATTCTTCTATTTATTCTCTTATTTATCCATAATTTCCTCGTTCTTTTTTCTTAATTCTAAATTGTCTATTTTTATTCTGACTTTGTCGTTACGTTCTGTAACAGATCAGCTGGAATGAAAAACAATTTCTCCCATAATGACCAATAAAAGCTTCTGATTCTGAAGTGCCAGCAACAACTCCAGAACCATCAGCTGCGTCAAGTCCTAGGTAATTCCATGCAATTTAGAAAATTCATTGATTGTCCTCTGTCAGGTCAAAGGTCCTGGTGAAACAGAACCTGACCCCCCTCCATCTGGTCTTGGTGACACTACTGATGACCCTCCATCTCCCACTGCCCCATCTGTCTGAACGCACCCTCACCTTTGTCTGCTTCTTCTCTGTAGCGTAGACGATGGAGGTGCAGCAGACCTCGGCCAGCTTGCGGCCTTGGCCGTAGAAGGACCAGCAGCATATTTCATCTCCGATCACGTCTTTCATGAAGAGGACGCGGCCGTTGAAGCTGAGAGACAGCCTGTCGAACAGCTCGATGTTCTTCAGCAGGTTATCATCAGAGTTGCTGAGACAAAAACAACCAGATGAGGAGAAGCGTTTATTCCGCCTCCTGTAGCTCATTCCTTTTATTAGCTTGAACAACCAATGAACGAGTGATACTTCTGCAGGAGGAAGCGGGAGTCTTCTGGAGGTTTTCTCACCTGGTGTAGGAGTACTTGTTATTGCTTCTGTTGTACACCAGCTTTACCACAGGCTGACGGAGAGGAACAAGTGTTTAAATGTCTGAATCAAACGCAGTAATTATTGACAGAAATACTGTGTGCAGAAAGTTGTTCCCCTGAACGAGGAACAAGAAGCTGTTCAATCAGTCTACAACAACACCTTCTACCTCAGTGACAACAACATGACATGGAGGCCTGTTCTCCGCTTACCTTGGCAGAACACTGGATCAGCCTCTCCTCTTCCTTCCTGGAGGTGATCACAGGTATTACACACAGAGGATGCTCTTTATTGCCCTGTCAATCAAAAACACAACAATACCCAGGAATGAAGGGGCGTCTTTGGTAGACACAGAGTTAACATTCTATAATCACGTTTTCCATATGAACTTACTTGCTAAAAATGACGTCTAGTGACGTCAGTGACGTTTTTCAACAGCGGGGGCTGGGGGTCGGACTGATGAAGCTCGTCAGTGAGAGTCAGGCTTCTTATCATGGAATTTAGTGTCATGACCACTGATCCAGGTACGGAACAGAGGATGGTGAATCAGAGGAAAAGGGAGAAGTTGTGACATCTTATGACGCAACAAAGTTTGTGTGTGTCAGAGCTCACCAGGGAACGAACATGGTGTGGCTCTCGGCAAAGCATCATGGGATTGGTCAAGATCAGAAAGAAAACACCGGTAAATGTCCAGAGCGTCGGAGAAAGTCCACCGAAGGAGATCGATTGCTACAAAGTGCTGGCAGCCAATGAGTCAATCAGTGACCGTATCACAGCCTGTGTCCAGCTGAGGGTTTGCAGGACAGTTGGGTCCGAGCAAACTACATCGAGTCCACGTCTGCACACACTCAGATGCCGGATTGATCTGAAAATGTTATTTACACCACTTTCAAGGTGTTAGTGTGAACCCTGTCTTGGGATGGTGTACAGCCACACCTAAAGCAGCGCTAGCGTAGATGCTACACTGCAGCTCAAACGGTGTAAAGAAGTCCCTGACATGTGTGCGTTATCTAAGGAAGGAGCACAGACACCTGTGTGCACTGCGAGACTCAATGACACTTAGCTTAGCATGCTACACCTGCCTCCTCAAAGGATACACAAAAAGCACAGTGATTCCCGTGAGGCTGTCGCTATCATGCTTGGTGCACAAAACGGCATGTTTCCACAGGACAGAGGCCTAAATACTAACTCCAGACTGAAGGAGATCCAGACATGGTGATACTTCTAGATTCTTACAATACGTGAAATATTTCAGCAAAAAAATTCATCAGTCAGTTCAGCATCACAGGCGTAAAGAATCCTTCTCTCATGATGTTGGAGAGGACAGAACATTTCTTTTCACAAATTTCCCCACTCTGTGACAAATCAAGGGTTATCTTATCTTTAAAACTGTGTGGGTTCTTGCATGACTTTAGACTTGAATTTAGCCCAAGAATTGATCCACCATAAGTATTTGTGCATCCTTTTTTGTGGCAAGAGTATAACAAAGTCATCATTATAGTAATTAATGCTAACGTAAAGTAGCAACAGCAGTCAGGCCACACACAGCCGGGTATTTTCAAAAACAAATGTACACTGCTCAAAAAAATGAGAGGAACACTTTTTAATGACTAAAGCAACCCATCAGTCAAACTTGTGGGATATTGATCTGGTCAGTTCAGTAGTAGATGGGGTTGTTTATCAGTGTCAGATGCTTTGTTGTTAATGAAATTAACAACAGGGGCATCAGAGGGGCAACAATGAGACGGCCTCCAGAACAGGAATGGTTTTCCAGTTTGAGGCCACTGATCCTTTCCGTGTCTTTCGGCTGGTTTTTTACTGACTGACTTTCTACTGCTGTAGTTTTTCCTTTGGCTTGCATCAACATCTCTGTTGATAGCACGGTGTGGTACCTGGAGCTACAGGATGACACATCAATACGTGCTGTTGCAAGAAGGTTTGCTGTGTCTCCCAGCACAGTCTCCAGAGCATGGAGGAGATTCCAGGAGACAGGTAGTTACTCCAGGAGAGCTGGACAGGACCATAGCAGGTCCTTAAACCCTCAGCAGGATTGGTGCCTGCTTTGAGCGAGGAGGAACAGGATGAGCACTGCCAGAGCCCTAGAAAATGACCTCCAGCAGGCCACTGGTGTGAATGTTTCTGATCAAACCATCAGAAACAGGCTCCATGAGGGTGGCCAGAGGGCCCGACCTCCTGTAGTGGGTCCTGTGCTCACTGTCCAGCACCATAGAGCTCCATTGGCATTTGCCATAGACTACCAGAAGTGGTAACTATGCCACTGGCGCCCTGTGCTCTCCACCAACGAGAGCAGGTTAAGCCTGAGCACATGCGACATACGTGAAAGGGTCTGGAGACACCGTGGAGAACGTTAAG
The DNA here is from genome assembly GCF_040054535.1 of Antennarius striatus. Classification (NCBI taxonomy): domain Eukaryota; kingdom Metazoa; phylum Chordata; class Actinopteri; order Lophiiformes; family Antennariidae; genus Antennarius; species Antennarius striatus. The sequence continues at coordinate 532,543 of NC_090781.1, read as the reverse complement.
CTGCCTGCAGCATCATTCAGCGTGACCGGTTTGGTGGTGGGTCAGTGATGGTCTGGGGGGGGCATATCCCTGAAGGACAGACAGACCTCTACAGGTTAGACAATGGCACACTGACTGCTATTCAGCATTGGGATGAAATCTTTGGACCCACCGTCAGAACCTGCCCTGGTGCAGTGGGACCTGGATTCCTCCTGGTCCACGACAATGCCCCACCTCATGTGGCTAAAGTATGCAGGCAGTTCCTGGGGGATGAAGGCACTGATACCAGTGACTGGCCCCCAGTTCACCTGACCTAACCCAACAGAACACCTCTGGGACATTATGTTTAGGTCCATCAGGCGCTGCCAGGTTGCTGCTCAGACTGTCCAGGAGCTCAGTAATGCCCTGGTCCAGATCTAGGAGGAGACCCCCCAGGACACCATCCGTCATCTCAGGAGCCCCGATGTTGTCAGGCATGCGTAGGAGCACATGGGGGCCACACAAACTACTGATAATAATTTTGAGTTGCTACATTTTGGCAAAATGGACCAGTCTGCTGCATCACTTTTTCAAGTTCATTTTTGGGGTGTCTTTGATTTCCCCCCTCTATAGGGTGATTGATCCTTTTCATTTCTATCAAATTATGTGGCATCATTTTGTTACTAATACATTACTTCCTTATTATCAGGAAAGATATTCGGGATAATTTTTCCCTCGCATAGATCTGATGTGTTTTCAAAGTGTTCCTCTAATTTTTTGAGCAGTTTATTTCCATGTGGTTAGGCCTATCATCGGCACAACAACTCGCTAAAGACACCGACACCAGATTTGGGTCGGACCGGGACACTCTGCCCCCTGGTGGAGAACTCTGTCATGGAGGTTGTCCTCCAGGAGTAATGGCATGAATTTCCACACGTCCCTGTCCTCCCTCCTGTCATTAATGGAGTTGTTACGAAATTGTTCTGCTTATAAACGTCTTGATCAACACACTTACGCGGTTACGTGTGGACGGAGAGTTTTTTGAAAACGATGTTGTGTGGATACAATTTTTTTTTCTAAGTGGGGGGAAATTATTTGCTTTAAAAACACCCGGCTACGTGTGGACTTTGCCTAAGTGTGGATGTGACTGACCTGCAGGTTGTTTTGACAGAGTTCCACTAGGCCCTGGACGAAGTAATACTTGGCCTCAGCAAGCAGCTCCTGAACGGCCTGGCGACCTTTGGGCAAGGTGACAGTCCCGTCCCGCAGATAGCAAAGGATGCTGCCAAAGTGTTTGCCACTGCGGTCAATCAGGATCCAACCTGAAAAGGAAGGAGAGACGTTTGAGAAGGTGTACAAAAACTGGAACAAGCAGCAAAGCTTCCTAGAGAGATGATAAAGCTGCAAAATAGAGTGTGAGACATTGTTCTGCAGAAGTACAGGTGGTCCTAAACATAGGAGCAGGTCATTTAAATGTCATTACTACTCTAAATACTAAACTTCGATTCCCTCAGACTGACCAGTAACTATTACAGGACATTAAATTTGGGGCGGCAGTGGCTCAGCGGTAGAGCAAACGTCTTGTAGACAGATCGCCCCAACCATCGGTGGATCGAATCCCGCTCCCGCCAGGATGCCACCAGGAGTGTGAGCTGACGGTGGGAGGCGTCAGCTCACCTCCCAGCCTCTGCCGAGGTGCCCCTGAGCAAGGCACCGTCCCCCATACAAGCTGCTCAATTGGGGCGCGTTCCAGAAGCCGCTGCCCGTCACTCTGCCTCCCTGACGTGTGTTGCTTGATGTGTACTAACTGCATGCTTGCAGGCCCCTTTGTGTGCTGTGTTCAGGGGGCCGGTGTATACATTGATTGTTAAAAAGAACTAACACAACAGCATGTATTGAGTGACTGTGTAATTTCCCTGCGGGGATAAATAAAGTATACTTCTTCTTCTTCTTCTTAAAACATCCCATAATAATAAAATCCTGTAGTACCATAATGTAACTTCTCTACCTCTGCTGAATTAATTTTCTCCAGGGGGGTGTAGAGGCTATGCCCAGCTTTAATCTGCTGAGGTGTTCCACCACACTGACCTGAATGACGCGCTGGTGTCACTTCCTGCTCAGCAAGAGTCAGGTGGACGACCCATCAGTAATGAATAACTGTGAACTAACAGCAGGTGGCGACAGTTTCCTGACAGGTAGTCTATTGTCTACATTGCTGCTCTAACTTTAACCTGACCTGAATTGTCTTCAGTCTCCATGTTGGTGAACGTCTCCATGAACAGAAATGCATTGTGGGTTTGTTTCCCGCTCAGAAGTTCACAGAGATGTGGAGAAAAGACAGAGGAAACACTGCAGATGACCCCAACAGGAAAGACCAAAAGACCACAGGAAGTGACATCAGAGCAAACTGTTCACTGAGCCTGAAATCTGAATCTATGGGATATTAATGTTATGCTGCTCAGCGGCGGTTGTGGAAGAAAAGGGAACTACAGTAGTCGCACATGGCGGCACACGTTTGTTTGTATCTTGAGGACTACCTGTACATACTTCATGAGTCACAACACACTAAACTTGTGACTGTCAGCAGCAGTGCTGAACTTTACCCTGACGTGTTCTCCTGAAGAGAAGACAGAGCTTCAAACTGTTGCTGCAGCTCAGAGACAGCTTACCCTGTTTGTCGGTGAAAACCTCTTTCTGTCCGCTGAACATGGCCTTCAGCAAGGAGTTCCTCTTGTTCAGCACCTGCAGCGTGGTGTAAAACAGGTTCCCGCCGACGTTCAGTCGAACATACTTGTTGCCCAGACCCACTGTTCCTTGGTAGCTGCAGGTCTTGGTGATGGGGCAGGCCAGAGGAGGGGGCAGGGAGGTGCAGTCAGCCTGTGGCCCATATGGAGGTAGGCAGCTGGCCCCAGACATGTCCTTCTGGAGGTAGATGACCACCCGACAGATGGAGGTCCGAAGATCCCCCGCCGTGGTGCCAGCTACGGATGAGGCCGTCACAACCTCTCAATGGTCCAGTCCTTCCTGGAAAGACACGGAGGTGTGAAATGGAGCCGCAGGGACACGACCAGACGACCAGCAGCTGGGGGGGGGACAGAACCACACCGAGTGGAAGTACCTACCCCACTGTTAGTCCTCTGCTTCCCTCCCCATGAGAGGGAACGTGCCTGAGGAGACACCGGAGACAGAATCAGAAGAGATCATGCACTTCAAATCACAGCTGATCAGTCATAACCGGGTTAAACCAATCAGAGGCCGAGGGGGCAGGTCATGACTTCACCATAGTAGGAGTTAAACAAACATTACATTTCCTGTAGCAGCTAAAGTTTAGCTGTTAATAGACAACCTCAGACTGTACATCACTACTATGACATGTATCCACCGCTAAATGTGTTACATGGGGGCATTACGTCACCACTGACATCATGCTTCCTGGTAAATTCTAGCTCACATGCTGACACCCGACAGGGAGTCAAACATTGACTGTAGACACTCCCTGGCCCAGCACACAACACGACACGACACGACACGACACGACACGACACGACACGACACGACACGACACGACACGACACAAAGCCGACCGGCTGAGCAAAGTCAAAACAGAAGTTTGAAACTGAGACACGTAACAACACGTAACAACATGTAAAAACAAGTAACAAAACATAACAAGTAACAACACTAACAACACTAACATCACGTAACAAGTAATAACACTAGCAACAATAACAACCTGTAACAACAGGTAACAACACTAACAACAGGTATCAACACGTAACAACACTAACAGCACCAACAACACGTCACGGAGCTTCGAGCGACTCCCCGACCTCCCGCTGCCCGGGACGGGACCGTCGATCCGGCTCACAGTGTCCCACTCGCTCCGACCTCAACCCGCCAGAGAAGAAGTGGAGACTCACAGTCGGTGTGTGAAGCTCTCCTGTTGCTCCTCTTCCTCCTGTTGCTCCTCTTCCTCCTGTTGCTCCTCTTCCTCCTGTTGCTCCTCTTCCTCCTGTTGCTCCTCTTCCTCCTGTGAGGCGCCGCAGTCTTCCTCTTCCTGGTTTTAGTTACTTTTTCGTTGTTACCGTTGGTAGTGGTTGGAAATCAGCTTTTAAGAATATTGTCGCCACCTTGTGGACAGGAGTGTAACGAGACTCCCTTCCTCTGTCTCTCTGTCTCTCTCTCTCTGTCTCTCTCTCTCTGTCTCTCTCTCTCTCTCTCTCTCTCTCTCTCTCTCTCACACACACACACACACACACACACACACACACACACACACACACACACACACACACACACACACACACACACACACACACACATATATATTACACTAGTATATACAGTATATACACAATGTAGGAGGAGAAAGAGAAATTCTGGCTGGACCTTGATGAAGTGATGCAGAGCATGCCTAGAAGTGAGAGAGTTGTCATTGGAGCAGACTTCAATGGACATGTTGGTGCAGGAAACAGAGGTGATAACAACTAAAACGACACGTCCACACAGTTCATCTTCCCCCAGAATGAGGGAATAAATTAGCTCCATAAAATGCTTCTTTATAAAAGAAATTAGATTTATAACTGTACATCTCATCCATACAGCATAAAGACAGAGCGCTGGCACAAGCTGTACAGTGGTCCTGTTTCACCATCCACTAGGGGAGTGCTGGTTCTGCCTCATTTGGTTCTGCTGTGGTTTTGGGGTTTTGCCAGAGTAACCTTGACTATAACTTTTTTGAGCTCAATGACTTAGGCACTGTCTGGTCTGTCCTCAGAGTGGTGGATCCTCTGATCGGTGACCTCTGTGTGCTTCATCGGCTGGTGGTGACTCGCTCTACTGGATGGATCGGCATGCCTTTGTTATACATTTATTGTTACTGTTATTGTTACTGTTATTATTATTGTGTTGTTAATCTGTACATGCGGTATCTATTGCTTCGTCTGTCCACTCCTGGAAGAGGGGTCCCTCCTCTGCAGTCTTCCTGAGGTTTCTCCCATCCATTTTTTCCCCTGTTAAAAGGGTTTTGGGGGGAGTTGTTCCTTATCCGATGCGAGGGTCGCACTGCTTGCAGTGCACAAAGGTCAGAGGGATATCGTCCATGTGCAGATTGTAAAGCCCTTTGAGACATTGTTTGTGAATCTGGGCTATATAAAATAAATAAACTTGAAACTTGAAACAGGTTTGGTATCCAGGAGAGGAACACAGAAGGACAGATGGTAGTTGACTTTGCAAAAAGGATGTAAATGGCTGTAGTGAATACTTTCTTCCAGAAGAGGCAGGAACATAGAGTGACCTATAAGAGTGGTGGTAGGAGCACACAGGTAGACTACAGCTGGTGTAGACGGTGAAACCTGAAGGAGACCAGTGACTGCACTTTTATTTAACTCTATAAAATCCATAGGGATGATTTGAAATGGATATTGAGGTGTAGGGAATCATCCTCTACGTTTTCTCAAATTCCCTTGTGGGTTGTGTTTAGCGCACGTTTAGGCATGCTGTACAAAAGATGTTTTGAATATAAATTAAATCCATAAGTACTATAATATTGATGTGTCTGTCCTACCATCCCTCCTGTTGAGACATGTGCAAAACCCAATGGCTCAAAATAGCTGCCCATTTGTATAGGTTTCTGGGTAGGATAGGTTTATTGCTGGGTCATACATTTTCCTTTTCCAAATTTCTTGTTCAGATTCAGGACTTTGTTGCTACATTTCCTTGAGTATTGTATCATCTAAAGTTGATTTTTCTTTTGCAGTTAGTACATGAATCTGTCCTGCTGCGGCTGCTTTACAGTAATTAGTAATTATGCAAATGCATAATTACTATCTGTATAAATTGTCACTTCCTTATTTTTCATTAATTTACATGCTTCAGTTAATGCTACTAGTTCATCTGTCAGTCAGTCAGTCATCTTCAGATTACCACTGCTATATCCGCCGCAGCGGGTCACGGGGAGCCAGAGCCTATCTCGGCGGCATAGGGCGTGAGGCGGGGGACACATCCGGGCACGACGCCAGTGCACCGCGGACTAGTTCATCTGCTTGAGCTGAATAATTAGACTGTAAATGTTCAGCCTTTACTAGTTTTTTGTGTTACTACTATATATCCTGTTTGTTTTCCCTTGTTCATTTTTCTTACATGAGCCATCTACAAATAGTACTTCTCCTTGTTCAAGTGGTTGGTCTTTTAAATAACTTCTTTTAGCTGTCTTCTCTGCTGCTTCCTGACAATCATGTTCAGTGCCATTTTCATTTTTTTGCGTTTAAAGTTGTGTACCTCTCTATAGTCAAATGAGGCTGAGATAACAATGCTACCATACTAGACAGATGGCTTGCAGGTGATAAAAACGTCATTAATCTGCAGGAGCAGAGCAGAGACAGCATATGTGGTACTTTCAGAATTAAAGGAAGAAACAAGACTATCGGAGCGCTTGTTTCCACAGCCATGGATGCTGCAATGTAGCTGCAAGAGGACACAAGCCAGTGTCTTATTCTGCCGGTGCCAATCCCAGATAAATACAGAGGGTTGCATCAGGAAGGGCATCCGGCGTAAAACTTTTGTCAAATCACACATGTGTATCAAACCTATGACCTCCATACCGGATCGGTCGAGGCCCGGGTTAACAACGACCGCCATCGGTGCTGTTGACCTACAGGGTGCCAGTGGAAATTGGACTACTGTTGGTCGAAGAAAGAGAGGGGGAAAGTTTGTTCGTAAGAAGAGAGAGAAGAGGAACGCCGAGAGTATAGGACTGAGAGTAGGAACGTTGAATGTCGGAACTATGTCAGGAAAAGGTTGACATGATGCAGAGAAGGAAGGTAATAAGTTACTGTCCAAAAGATGACAGTAACTTGTACCTTAGGCTAACCTGATTATGTTGTTGTTGTTTTTTTTTCAAGAAGAAGCACTGGTATTCACCCAAGTGGGAAGGACCACATTAGGTATCGCTAACGACCCTCGTCGCTGTGAAAGTAGCGGAGAGATCAACCTGTGTTCATTTGACACACTGTAAAATGGTCATTTCAGCTGAAGGCCCGTAGGGGAGGTGAGGAAAAGACTGATAATAGGGTGGAAGAGAGGAACCCTCAGCCATCTAGGAGAACAACCTAGATTGACCTTTTCTCTTCCCGATGGTGAAATACGGCCCCCAAATACCACACTGTTCAAAACATCCTGTTGGGGGTTACTGCTGTGGGCCTGGTCCCGGGGATCTGACCCTTATTTCCCTGTTGTGTGCATAAACAGTGCTATGGAAACAACAGAGCAACCTAGAATGAACAATTATACACAACGAGCCGGCGTAAGAGCTGTCAGTGTGCCATTTCTGTCATGATCCTGTTTGTTTAGTGTTTTATTTGCTTCCCCATGTTTCATGTCTTGTCTCCCTGTTTTATTTTGTGGTCACTCACCCCTGTCTCTGTTCCAGGTTCCTGTCTGCCCTGCCCCCTCCCTGCCTGCATGCACCTGATCCCTGATTGTGTTTCCTGCACCTGTCTCCTATCACCCCCATCAGTCCTGCATATATTCCCCTTTGTGTCTTGTCTCGTAGCCAGTTCGTTGTAGTTCATAGCTCTTGTTCCACCCTTGTATCTTTGCTCTCGTTATCGTTATGGTGTTTGAACCTGCTTGTTTTTTGACCTTGCCTTTTTGCCTACCACCTTGGATACTTCTGCCTGGATTGACTGCCTTACCTGTGTACCGAAACCCGTCTGGAATAAACGTTTTTTTCCTGATTTTACAGCTCAGAGCTGTGCACTTGAGTCCTGTCTTCTTGCGCTATGTTCTTGACAGAACGAACTGGCCAGAATGGACTCAGCCGACTCTGATCCGGTTCGTAACGCCCTTCGACTATAGGGAGAAAAGCTGGCTCAACAGCAGGAGCAGCTTATGTCCCTGTGCACCGCTCCGAGAGAACTGGCGGCTCACCAGGACTCGATGATGACATCGTTGGGCTCACAGGTTGGTCAATTACTCAGTCACCTGCCTCAAGAGGCACCTGCTGTGGCGGCGTCTAACCCGGCCACTCTTCCGGGTCCTGTCTCCGACTCTCAGCCACCGACCAGCGCCGCTTCTTCCTCCCTCTAGCTCTCTCGTCCGGAGCGATTCTCCGGGGAATCAGGTGACGTGAGACCATTTTTTAACTCAGTGTGAACTACATTTTGAACTGCAGGCTTCGGCTTTCCCCACGAAGTGGGTCACAGAGTGGTCTACCCCTGTTCACGCGAAGAGGTTCAACGGTTTCTGGGTTTTGCCAACTTTTATAGATGGTTCATACGCAATTACAGCTCCATAGCCGCACCTCTGCATGACCTGTCTTCTCCTCACAGACCTTTTGTCTGGAGCCCAGAGTGTGAAAGCCGCATTTCGGACTCTAAAGAAGAGCTGCACCTCCGCCCCTGTACTCATCCTCCTGGAACCCAGCCAGCAATTCGTGGTCGAGGTAGACTCTTCTGACGTTGGGGTTGGAGCAATCCTCTCTCAAGTCAGTTCCAAGGACGGTAAGCTGCACCCCTGTGCGTTCCTGTCAAGGAAACTCTCTTCAGCCGAGCGCAATTATGACATTGGTGACCACAAACTGCTGGCTGTCAAGGTGGCCCTGGAGGAGTGGAGACACGGGCTGGAGGGATCCTCTCAGCCTTTTGTGGTATGGACCGATCACAAGAACCTCGAATACTTAAGAACTGCTAAGAGACTGAATGCTAGACAGGCTAGGTGGGCTATTTTTTTTTAGTTGGTTTAATTTCAAGCTCTCCTACCGACCTGGTTCTAAGAATGTAAAGCCTGATTGCCTTTTTCGTATGTTTGCGAATGATCTGGTTGACCCTGAACCCAAGACCATTTTGCCTGAGACTTGCTTTGTCGCTTCTCTTACCTGAGAAGTAGAAGGCAGGGTTAAGTTGGCGGCAGATGGTGTCACCATTCCTTCTGAGTGTCCTGATGGAAAGCTCTTTGTGGTTCAGGCCTCCGGGGGGAGGTGATTCATTGGGCCCACACGAATAAGACTGTCTGTCACCCTGGTATCAATAAGACTTTGTTTGTTGTTCAAAAACATTTCTGGTGGTCCAAGATGATTAATGATGTTACAGACTATGTCAGCGCTTGCCCCATATGTGCCAGTAACAAGGTCTCTCACCAGAAACCCTCCGGAGAACTCAGGCCCTTGCCCATTCCTCAACGCCCCTGGTCCCACATCTCCATAGACTTCGTCAGGGGGCTTCCCTCCTCTAACGGTTCTGACGGTGTTGGACAGATTTTCTAAGATGGTTCCCTTTATTGCTCTCCCCAAACTACCCTCAGCCAAAGGAACAGCTAAGGTCATGATGTCTCACATCTTTAGAATTCATGGTTTCCCCAAGGACATTGTCTCTGATCGTGGCCCTCAGTTTGTCTCGCGTTACTGGAAGGAGTTCTGAAACCTGCTGGGCGCCATGGTCAGCCTTTCCTCTGGTTTTCATCCACAGACCAATGGGCAGGCTGAGCCTCTCAATCAAGAGCTGGAGACCGGCCTATGCACCACGGCATCCCAAAACCCCGAAACCTGGTCACAGAAACTGGTTTGGGTCGAGTTTGCCCACAATACTCTTCCGTCTGCTTCTACTGGTTTGTCTCCCTTCCATGTTGTTCATGGTCATCAACCATCTCTGTTTCCTTCTGCTGACTCGGAGTCTTCGGTACCCTCTGCATTGGCCATGGTGAGGCGCTGTAGGAGAACCTGGGAGCGGGCTCGCCAGAATCTCCAACGGTAGGCCGCCATATACAAAGCAGCCGCAGACCGTAAGAGGACAACCGCCACACGCTACAGACACGGCCAGAAGGTTTGGTTGTCTACAAAGAACCCCAAGGAAACAGGGAAGCCCCACGCAGCTCAAGGAGACAGCCGCAGGGACAGAGCGGCATGCAACCCACCCCACCCCACCGACCCCTCGACCCGAACATAGGGTCTGGCACCCCACACCCATACGGCTTCCCGCCAGCCCTGGCAGACCAGAGGGACGACAGACTTTTTGACAGACTGCCACAGAATTCTACAGGAGCCTGTGCTCTTGTTGCATTGATGCTGCTGGTTTCAATACATCAAATGTCTGCTGATAGAGTAGTTGAGTTAGATGATAGAGGGGACTTCCTAATTATACAACCAAAAACGTTCACTTCATGATGATGATCCTACTTAGAGTGATGCTATTGGTGTGCCATGCGGGGTTCCCGATGAATGCAAATGAGCTGATCAGGTAGCAGGAGGGTTTGAGTACTTGTTTTGTTGATGGTGTACAATTAATAAGAACGTAGACAGGATCAATTACATCCACTATAATGTTCAAGAACTGGGGAACTGGACACAGAGTGGGTTTGAGGCTGTTTACAATCGGCTATCAGCATCCTCCATTATGGCATTCCAGAACAGAATTGCGTGGACATGTTGGCAGAGGAGGGAGGGGTTTGCTCAAAGTTTGGGGAGGGGTGTTGCACTTTCATCCCCAATAACAGCTGCTGACGGAAGCTGACTGTGTGGAGGTTGTTGTGTACCTTGTCTGCGTACTCTTGTTAACCGTTTGATCACCACAGCTATTTCAACTATGGAAGAAAGCATGGCTCAAATGTTCCCTTTGCTCGCTCCAAGTGTAAGCATGTTTGTGCTCATAAAAATAAACTGGCAGCTGAAAATTATTATGAAGTTGATACAGTGATATGAAGATTTGAGCAAATATGTGATAAACAGGAAAGACATGCTAGAATAAGAGAGTATAGTAACGCACCTTCTGTCAATTATCTTTTGATTGATGTGTTTGACCGATGTTTGACCTATGAGCTCATGATCATGTAATGATCACTTGCTGATTGTATGACGAAATGACTTTCCCCAAGTGATTGAACAGGTGAGAAACTTCACTAGGTCAATCAAGGGACAAAAAAATGGTTCTCCCACCTGTGCTTTGTCACACTGTAGGGTGAGGGAAAGGTTATTACATTATCCGATGAACAATTGGGCTAGTTATGAAAAAAAAACAAAGCCTAGAGGTTTCATTTTTTGGGGTTTGTGCGAGAGGTTGCATAAATTTTTTTCAGCCGGCCTTTGGCAGAAGATAAGAAGCAGTCCATCGGAGACTTTTTGTTGAGGTTTGCTGTAGGACCCAAATGCGCAGACGTCAGGTAAAAGGGAAAAAGAGATTTATTTAACAACGAATGTGATGCGATGATGAACCAGATAATCAGGCTGAGCAGGTGAATCGGCAGGAGATGAGAAGGTAGGCGGCTGGAATGGTAATAGTCAAACAGGCAGCAGACCGGAACTGGAACACGGAGAGAACAGAGTTATCAAAAAGTCAAGGTGCGACTTCAAGAGAGCCAAGGTGTGGATACTGACAAGCAGTACAAACGAACTGGCGATGAATGGTGGAAAGCTGGTCCTCATGAAGGTCTGGAGATTGGAGAGTAGTCACAGGTGTGCTGATCTGCTGCCAGGAGCAGCCACACCCAGGTAGGTGGAAACTATGAGGGACTCAGAAGAGGGAGAGAGAGAGAAGCAACTGCAAACCCTGACACTTTTTTCCATTCCCACTTGATGTCCGAGGCAGTTTGCTGTGACATGGGGAGCTGTATGTGAGTTTATCTTTATCTTATAATGTATTTGGTTGTAATATTGGATATTGTCTTGCCTGGGTATTAAGATTGTTTTTTTTATTTGTGTAACCGGGTGGAAACACGAAACTTAACTGTTGCTAAAATATGTGGGGAAAAAAAACGTTAAAATATGAGAAACATATTAAACTTATGTTCTTTCAGTTAGAACACTTTTTATTTTAATTTATACATTTATCATTCAATCCTTCTTATTTTAATCTTCTTTTTCATTTATAATTTCATTTGATCCCAGAGGTCTTTTGCTTCAGTAGGTGGTCCTGTGAAGAAAAACTTTAAAAAGTGATTCCATTGGTTCGTTTCAGTTGAGCTGAGTTGCTATTGGCTAGGGCAACGTATGTCCCGCCCCCTTTCACGCGAGGAACGCGGTAATAGTGTGTGACCACGAAACAAACAGAGCAGCAAGACGGGAACAGAGACACGGAGAATCTATGGGATAAAACTTGTGAATTCTTTATGTTGGTATGAGAGACTGTGCGAGCAGATAAAAGTTGTGAACCACTGAAGCGACCCTGGGAACACCCAGTGGTTGTTTTATTACTTTCCTGTCCCGGTGAGTACTAGCTGCATTAGCAGATAGCTCCGCGAATTAGCCCACCTCGTGGTGCGTTAGCCACCTAGCGGAGCGTAAGGTCGTAAAGTGTATTTTTCTAATGATTGCGACGGAAAATCGAGAATGTGTGAACAGAAAAACCAGTATGTGTGCATGTTATTTACATTGTGCAAGGAGAGAAAGACACTGTTAAGCTGAGGTTCATGTGTTATGAAGCTACAATTTATAGGCAAGAACAGTAATGTGATGAGATTTATTAGTTTTATGTTACATTATACAGCATGTAGTGTTTAAAGATTAAGTCTGGTTTAGATCATTAGTATGTGCGTTTCTGATTGTTAATCTATAATTTCATGATTTTGTTTTAACTATATAACAGTGAAATGGACATTTCATGTGTATACATTCAATGCAGCAGTTATCTTTTAATAAGTTAACCATGAAAAGTTGCATGTTACCTGGATACTGGAAAAAGAATAAAACTGTACAGTTAATAGAGTTTGAACAGATTTATATCAGCCCTGTTATGTCATACAGGCTGGGTTTTTTTTGATACCCTGCGATTCTGGACCCTGGATTTGGAATGATTCTCTCCCTGACGAGGAGATGGCGAGCTCCCTGTGAGCATCTGGACTAAGGAGGGACCTTCCAGTTCTTCATGTGCTGTCCTGTCAGAGTGGTAGGGCTGAGGAAAGGGACTTCCTAGGGCAGTTGAACTGAACTTTTTTTGGGAAAGATATTTTATTTCATTAAGGGTGCACCCAGTAACTAAAGTGACTGCCGGCAGTGGTTATAAATTGTTTATTTGTTAAAAGTGTTAATACAGTGTTACTGAAACTGACCCGTGTGTTCTCCTTTCTTACTCATTGCGTGTCCAACCTTTTTCCAACCTAGCCCTACGAACCTAGTGTGTACTTTACCTGTAAAGGGGGTTACATTTGCATGATAGAACGGGGGTGGCAGGGGAAGACATCCGTCTACAACCTAGAATAACATTAAACCATGGTGTGTGTTTTATGTGGAGTTTTCTTTTTGGCTTCATCTCTTACTGCATGTTTATGTGTATGTGTGTTTGAGGGAAAGATGCACTATATTATGATTTGAATCATGATTTGTTGATGAGTAGGAGCTGTATAGGCTTGTATAGGCCAAGAGCTGTATAGGGCAGTGTTTGTGTAAGTCTTACCATTTTATTTCACGACCAGAACTTCATGAAAAAAAACAGACGAGCGTGTTAAATCTTTCTTAGAGGTTTCAAGAACCAATTCCTCTAGAGCCTACAGAAGCTCTATATGGGGGACGCACTGCCGCTATTCGGTGCATCATGTGGCAGGGGAACATGAAAAAATTTCATATTCTGACTTCTGCTCATTGTACCCACATGTGCAGGCTACTTGTAATTTTCAAGTTGGACATCCAAAAATAATTAGAAACAATTTTGATGTTGAAAATTACTTTGGTCTTATCCGTGCTAAAGTCTAATCTCCTCGTAAACTTTTTCCCTGTACTTCCAAGCAGAAACAATGAAGGGAAGCTTATTTTCACGCTATGCCAATTATTGTGTTTACATTCAGAAGTCTGAATGTAAACACAATAATGATGACAGGTCGTTAACAGCTGTGTGGGTGACCATCGAGTTCATTAAAGCACAGAGAAAAGGGTGTATTCTGGCAGAAATTTATGAAGTGTGGCATTTCGAAGAAAAATCAGACCAACTCTTTAAAGAATACATTTACACCTTCCTGAAACAGGAACAAGAAGCCTCTGGGTACCCTCCGAAGGCTGATGACATCACAAGTCAACGTGCATACATAAATGAATATGAAGAAAACCAGGGTATTAAACTCGATCCTAAGAAAATTGAGTGGAACCCTGCTAAAAGAAAAATTGGTAAATTATTATTAAACTCACTTTGGGGAAAGATTGCACAAAGATCTAATCGGCTTACGAGTCTTCCAGCAAGTATGAAATCTCACTTTGATTTCATTAACGACGATGTTGCTCTGGTCCAGTGGAGGTACAAGTCCAACTGTGTCTCAGCACCTGGGGATGTGAATGTTTTCACTAGACTAAAATTGTACAAGCAGTTGGATTTACTCAAAGGGTTTTGTATTGTGATACAGATTCAATCATATACACTTCCACTCCCAGTGATCGATACGACCCTCCGCTCGGAAACTACTTGGGAGATTTGACATCAGAATTAGATCCAGATGACTTTAAATTGTGGAGTGCTGCCGGCCCCAAATCCTGTGCATATGTAACAGATCGCAGTGAGGCAACTTTACGTGCTGTTGAGCTGCATTTTGTAATAATGGTGCATTTTGTAATAAACATCCAAAATGTAATAACTTTTTCATTTCATTTTGTAATGAAGCCGCATTTTGTAATAAACTGCCCCAACACATAATGCAGCAAAATTTATTAAAAAATGCAATAACTTATTACATTTTGAGAAGATTATTACAAAATGCACTTGCAACTTTTTTATTTTCTAAAAAATGTAATAACATGGTGTATTACTTAATAACAATTGTAAAGCATAGTTGATTTGTTTTTTAATTGTATTTTATTTTACTTTAAAGTATTTGTAAAAACTAGGCCTATTATTAGTAACACTGTATTAGCCTAGTAGCAGTACTTAGCAATTACTATCAGTACACTATTCAAAGGTTGCATTAATAGAATATTCTGTAAATTCCAGATTTTTTTATTGGATACCAAAACCACATCAAGAATAGTTATAAACATCCAACAAACCTTATTAAGCTTCTTATAATACAGAACAAAACTCTGGATATCAAAATTTAATATTTTTGTAAACGTTAGTATATGCACATACCAAATAGAAAGGCTGATGGATAGGTAAAGAACAGCTTTATTTATAGAACCTTTCAACAACAATAAATGCAACCAACACATGTAGGCTTGCAGCCAATTTAAAATAATTAACCAATGAATATAAGTTCTACCTTAAACAATGTAAGTGTCTTCTGCTTGTTTAGAGAGCTGCTGTGACCTGCAAATTTCTCCACTAAGATTAATTTTAAACAAATATGAAATTGCCTCAAAAGGCTAAACAAACATTTCTATTTCCAAAATATATCCATAATTTCAAATTGTCCATGTCCAATATGTCTAATTACCAGCCAAGCCATAAACCACTTGGAATGTTTCCCAAACAGCTCCTTGAGTTTTAATGCCACATCACCAAAGCGCCCTGCTGCTTTGTACAACCTTTGGAAACTAACTGTGTGCTTTCCAACGACGTCCAACCCAAGGCTTCAGCTTAATGTTTCCCTTAAATAGATTGATGGATGGAATCGATCTGCAATGTCTTTAAAATGTTGAGACATTCTGTTAAACTTCCCAAGCATTGACATGCCATCCTCAAGGGTCATTTTGATAATAGACTGAAACATTTCAGCTGGTAGGACAGGCTGAACAGGGGGTGTAGTCAGAACAGGGTCCTCAGGCTCATCAGGCTGGACAGGTGGGTCAGACTCATCTGGTGAGGCAGGATGGACAGGTGGGTCACACTCATCTGGTGAGGCAGGATGCAGTGGTGAAAGTGTGTTGTTGACATATAACTGTCCTGCTTGAGCATCCAAAACTACTACTTCTTCTTTTCCTTTCGGCTTTTCCCTTCAGGGGTCGCCACAGCGAATCAATTTCCTCCATTTAGCCCTGTCCTTTGAATCCTCTTCTCTCACACCAACTACCTTCATGTCTTCCCTCATTACATCCATAAACCTCCTCTTTGGTCTTCCTCTAGGCCTCCTGCCTGGCAGTTCAAAACTCAGCATCCTTCTACCAATATATTCACTATCTCTCCTCTGGACATGTCCAAACCATCTCAGTCTGGCCTCTCTGACTTTATCTCCAGAACCTCTAACATGTGCTGTCCCTCTGATGGACTCATTCCTGATCCTATCCATCCTGGTCACTCCCAGAGAGAACCTCAGCATCTTCATCTCTGCTACCTCCAGCTCTGTCTCCTGTCTTTTCCTCAGGGACACTGTCTCTAGACCAAACAACATCGCTGGTCTCACCACAGTTTTGTACACCTTTCCTTTCATTTTAGCTGAAACTCTTCTATCACACATCACACCTGACACTTTCCTCCACCCGTTCCATCCTGCCTGGACACGCTTCTTCACCTCTTTTCCACACTCTCCATTGCTCTGGACTGTTGACCCTAAGTACTTCAAATCCTCCACCTTCTTGATCTCTTCTCCCTGTAACCTCACTCTTCCACTTGGGTCCCTCTCATTCACACACATGTACTCTGTCTTACTGCGGCTAACCTTCATTCCTCTCCTTTCCAGGACAAACCTCCACCTCTCTAGCTTCTCCTCCACCTGTTCCCTGCTCTCACTACAGATCACAATGTCATCTGCAAACATCATAGTCCATAGTGGAGATTCCTGTCTAACCTCGTCTGTCAGCCTGTCCATCACCATAGCAACAAGAAGGGGCTCAGAGCTGATCCCTGATGTAGTCCCACCTCCACCTTGAACTCCTCTGTCACACCTACAGCACACCTCACCACTGTCTTACAGTCCTCATACATGTCCTGCACCGCTCTAACATACTTCTCTGCCACTCCAGACTTCCTCATACAATACCACAGTTCCTCTCTGGACACCCTGTCATCAGCTTTCTCCAGATCTACAAAAACACAATGCAGCTCCCTCTGGCCTTCTCTGTACTTCTCTATCAACATCCTCAAAGCAAATACTGCATCTGTAGTACTCTGTTTTGGCATGAAACCATACGGCTGCTCACAAATGCTCACTTCTGCCCTTAGTCTAGCTTCCACTACTCTCTCCCATAACTTCATTGTATGGATCATCAGCTTTATTCCTCTGTAGTTGCCACAACTCTGCACATCTCCCTTGTTCTTAAAAATGGGCACCAGCACACTTCTCCTCCATTCCTCAGGCATCTTCTCACTATCTAAGATCCTGTTGAACAACCCAGTCAGAAACTCTACCGCCACCTCTCCTAGACACTTCCATACCTCTACAGGTATATCATCAGGACCGACTGCCTTTCCACTCTTCGTCTTCAATGCCCTCCTCACTTCACTCTGACTAATCTTGGCTACATCCTGGTCCACAGCAGTCACCTCTTCTAGTCTTTGTTCTCTCTCATGTTCCACGTTCATCAACTCTTCAAAGTACTCTTTCCATCTTCCCATCACACTACTGGCACCTGTCAATAGACTTCCATCCCTATCCTTAATCACCCTAACCTGCTGCACGTCCTTCCCATCTCTGTCTCTCTGTCTTGCCAACCGGTATAGATCAGTCTCTCCCTCCTTACTGTCCAACCTAGCATACAAGTCATCATAAGCTTCTTGTTTGGCCTTTGCTACCTCTACCTTCACTTTACGCTGCATCTCCCTGTACTCCTGTCCACTCTCCTCAGTCCTCTCAGTGTCCCACTTCCTCTTGGCTAACCTATTTCTCTGTATACACTCCTGTACCTCCTCATTCCACCACCAAGTCTCCTTATCTACTTTCCTTCCAGATGACACACCAAGTACTCTCCTACCTGTCTCGCTGATCACATTAGCTGTAGTTATCCAGTCATCTGGAAGCACCTCCTGACCACCCAGAGCCTGTCTTAACTCCTTCCTAAAAGTCATGCAACACTCTTCCTTTGTCAGCTTCCACCATTTCGTCTTCTGCTCTGCCTTTGCCCTCTTGATCTTCCTCACCACCAGAGTCATCCTACACACCACCATCCTATGCTGTTTGGCTACACTCTCACCACTACTTTACAGTCACCGATCTCCTTCAGGTTACACCGTCTACACAAGATGTAGTCTACCTGTGTGCTCCTACCACCACTCTTATAGGTCACTCTATGTTCCTGCCTCTTCTGGAAGAAAGTATTCACTACAGCCATTTCCATCCTTTTTGCAAAGTCAACTACCATCTGTCCTTCTGCGTTCCTCTCCTGGACACCAAACCTGCCCATCACCTCATCATCACCTCTGTTTCCTGCACCAACATGTCCATTGAAGTCTGCTCCAATGACAACTCTCTCACTTCTAGGTCTGCTCTGCATCACTTCATCCAAGTCTGACCAGAATTTCTCCTTCTCCTCCAGCTCACATCCTACCTGTGGAGCATACCCACTAACGACATTGAACATCACACCTTCTATTTCTAGCTTCAGACTCATCACTCTAACACTCATTTTACCCCCAGGACATTCCTAACAAACTCCTCCTTCAAGATAACTCCTCCTCCATTTCTCTTCCCATCTACACCATGATAGAACAACTTGAACCCTGCTCCTAAACTTCTAGCCTTTCTACCTTTCCACTTGGTCTCCTGGACACACAGTATGTCTACCTTCCTCCTCTGCATCATGTCAACCAACTCTCTACCTTTTCCTGTCATAGTTCCAACATTCAACGTCGCTACTCTTAGTCCTATATTCTTGGTGTTCCTCTTCTCTTTCTTCGAGCGAAAGCGCTTTCCTCCTCTCCTTCTTCGACCAACAGTAATCCAATTTCCACCGGCGCCCTGTAGGTCAACAGCGCCGATGGCGGTCGTTGTTAACCCGGGCCTCGACCGATCCGGTATGGAAGTCATAGGTTTGATTCGCATCTTTGATTTGGCAAAAGTTTTACGCCGGATGCCCTTCCTGATGCAACCCTCTGTATTTGTCCGGGCTTGGGACCGGCACAATAAGACACTGGCTTGTGTCCTCTTGCGGCTACATTGCTTAAGCATCCAAAACATGCTCTATAAATGGTGTGACTGGTCCCTCCAAACTCAGATAATGTTCTCCATGCCGCTCTGCCACATGACCAAGTACTATCACTGGATTGTTGTGAGAATATATGTTTGACTCTCATACAATAGTTGAGGCATTGATTCCTAGAGAGGAAACTACAAGAAATTGGAATGGGAAGATTTCAGATGCTCTGTGCAATGCAATGTGGGCACCATAGGTTCCAGTTTGGGCCATTCTTTCCAAGTATCCATCCCAGTCATTGCCCTCGACAAAATTGAACAAGTGTGTTCCATTTCCATTGTATGGATAATTCCTGAGATCTTGGACAATTTAATTTCTTAAGCTTTCTGGTGATCTAAATATTCCAAGGGTGGATAGCTGGTCAGCCATGGCTGCAAACTGACAATTTCCATCTGGGTCAGGGTCATAGCGAATGCTAAACTCCATGGACATAAATTCCTCTAGTCTGTGTGTGTACTGAAAACAAAGTGGGTTTAGGTCTCTCTTTGATGGTGCGGTATTGGGTTTTTTAGAGTGTGTCTCTTTTTTCGCAGCCGGGTAGCATTAGTTATATCTGACACAAAGAACCATTTTTGTGTTTGTTGGAGGGTCTTTGGGTCGCAAAAAACTCACTTTGTAATTTGAGAGCTTAATTTTTAAAAAATAATTTTACTAAGCCTTACGTGATACTTTTTTGAGACTCAATGGACACCATCCCTCATTCTGACCAAAACAGCATCCGTAACATTGTAGTGTTGGTGGTTTTTTTGAATGCATGCTTGATCATTAGTTTAGTGGCGTTTAACTCAGAGGCATTCCCTGCCATTCTTCTCACCCTTTTTCGTTTAGTGTCAAATTTTTCTCGATGTCTCAAGGATCTTCGTCAGTCAGTCATCTTCAGATTACCATCGCTGTATCCGCCGTGGCGGGTTACGGGGAGCCGGAGCCTATCTCGGAGGCATAGGGTGCGAGGCAGGGGACACTCCGGGCACGACGCCAGCGCACCGCGGAGCCACACACAAAGACAAACAACCATGCACACACACACTCATTCCTACGGGCAATTTGGAACGGCCAATCAACCTGAAGCGCATGCTTTTGGAGGTGGGAGGAAGCCGGAGAACCCTGAGAGAACCCACGCACACACGGGGAGAACATGAGAACTCTGCACAGAGCGGGACTCGAACCCGGGTCCGCCGTGTTGTGAGGCGGCAGCGCTACCCACTGCGCCACCGTGCCGCTGTCTCAAGGATGGTAAAGTTAAATGTAGATTCCTCACAGTCCTTCCGAACAGCAATGGACAACCGCATAAAGGATGCCTTATGCTGTTGCTTTTTCTTCCATAGCATATACTTCAAATGGAGACCTCCACCCTAAAACTTATTTAACATCCTCATTTAGCACTCTTGAATATACAGGTAAGTGCTTGACCCAGTTAACTCTGTTCCCTTGAAATTTCACCAGATCATACATGATCTTCTTTCTTAGCCACCTATGTGTCCTCACAACCTTTCCTTGTGCTTTGTGGATGATATGCTGAGCATTCAATTATTTTCACTTGCAGAGATCTCATTAGAATTTTCACCGCCCCTTTAAACTCAGTCCCTTTGTCACGTTGTAACACTTTGGTTGGTCCATGTTCATGATAAATCTTGTTAAGGTGTTTAGCAATTTCAGCACTACTTTTTCTTTTCAATGGTTTCAGCCACATGTAATGACTGAACACATCCATCACTGTGAGAATGTAACAATATAAAGCCTCACCATAACTAATTTTCATTTTTCCCATGTCCAATAGGTCAATTTGGTGTCGATCTGGCACTTCTTTGGCTTGAATGGTCATCAAAGGGGGCTTATTCAGAAACTTTGTATTTTGAAGTTGGTACCACTCAGTTTTGTTTAAGATTTCCTGCAACTTTCACTTATGCCACTATGATGCATTTTCAGTCGTTTGCTCAACTTTCTTACTCCAGAACCCTTAGTATCATCTAGACCCTTTTTAACAACACAATCAACATTAGACTGTAGCATGACTGGCTTGCCGGCTCACAGCAGTGTCTGCCCATCCTCACTGAGAGAATAGACCCCTTGATTTCTCCAGAGAAGCAGAAACGGGAAAATGAAACTATCCTCTCAACTTGTGAGCTATGACACTGCACATTTCCTTGGTCATTGCTTGTTTTTGTCCATGGCCTACAATGAGCCCCAGCAGGGTGCAGGTCAGGGTTATAATTAGCAGACCTAGAAGGGTGACAAAAGAGGGAAAATGTTTAACTCCCAAAACAAAACTGCATTTTGTGCCTTTTTTTTGCATTCTTATTTTATTTGTGGAATTTCATTTCACGTACTAAAATATTTTATCTTGAATTAATATTTAAGAAGGTATCTTAATTATTACAATTTTGATAACCCACCACCAACTGCGGCATCACAGTACCATAATTCAAATCGCTTTATGAATGTTGATCTTATGTTATAGCCCTAGATTTGTCTCAATAAAGTGTAGCCGCTGATTGCAACTGAGAACTCAGAAAATTCAGGAACAGTAACCAAATTTTAAGATTTGTTTAAGTTGGTGAAAGGGCCACAGATATTTAAAAAAAATTGGACAAGTGACGGTCAAATAATGGGCAGAGACAAAGTTCTTCCCCCAAGACTAAAAACTTTATTAAAAGAGAGCAAAAAGAACAAGAATGCCAAAAGACCTATCAGACCTATCAGGTCTGCATGAGCACTGCAGGAATGCCGGGATGACTGTAATTAGGGAGCCAATCGAGGACGGAGCACTCACCCAGCTCCGTGCCCGACATTCACACTCACACAGCAAACAACCAAAAAGACAAGGGTAAAGTGTAAAACGTGAAGGCTGTGTAAAAACCACTACACACACAAATTAAGGGGAGTGTGAAGTGTGGGACCCCGACCACCAATGGCTCCACCATCCAAAGCAGCTCCCTGGCACCGGCCCCGCAGCACTCATGCAATAGAAAGATAAATTAAAAACATGTTAAAAGCTAGCAGGACTGCTGTAACAGTACTGTTTGTTGTCTGGGGGGAAAATACAAGCCTAGAATAAAATCAAGGAGTATAAAAGGGCACAAAAGCCTAACCAATAAAATCGAATAAAATAAAACAATTAAAACCAACAATGAAACCAAACTATAAAAAAAAAAAAAAACCAGCAGTGGCAGTCTGTCTAAAATAAAAAGACAGGTTAGATACCTCTGCCAAGTAAACCAATTTGTACACTAAGGAATTGTCCTTTTACCTCCTGTGGAACAATCCTCTCCAGGAATCCAGCTGTGTGGGCATGAGGGAAGTCCCTGAACAAAACCTAACATATGACAAAAATAAATCTAAAAACACATACAAAGCACATAAACATAAAAAAACAGAAGACAACTTGATGCCATACAGCTCGCACAACTGTTGTATAATTGTGCTTTCAAAACTGCGTCCATGGTCTGAGTGCAACTGTGCTGGGACTCCGTATTTGTGCAATCACTCCTTGGTTAACACTTCTGCCACTGGAGGCCCGCTGGTCTCGGGTGGGGATCGCCTGTGTAAACTTGGAGAACACATCAGTCATTACTAACACTTCCTCTCTCCCATCCCTGGCAGGCTCTAGGAATGAAAAGTCAATAGCCAAGATTTCATTGGGTCTGGAGGCTAGCAGATGTCCCATAGGGGCTCGAACCTGGAGCTGTGTATTCTTAGCAACACTACATCTCTCACATGTTTAGCACCAGCTTTTGATCTCTTTGGTCATACCTGGCCAATAACACCGCTGCTGTATTAGGTCTGTAGTGCGCTCGATACCTTGGTGACCATGGTGATCATGCAGCTGCTGGAACACTTCTTCCCTCAAGCTCTCTGGGAGAATTAGCTGGTACACCCACTCTCCGCCATCAGGGCGCTGATGGGTCCTGTACAACAGCCCATTTCTTGATGTGAGTCGACTCCACTGATGTAGGAGTCCCAGTGCTGCAGGACTGAGTCTCTGCCT
The DNA here is from genome assembly GCF_040054535.1 of Antennarius striatus. Lineage (NCBI taxonomy): Eukaryota > Metazoa > Chordata > Actinopteri > Lophiiformes > Antennariidae > Antennarius > Antennarius striatus. The sequence continues at coordinate 509,630 of NC_090781.1, read as the reverse complement.
CTCAGCACGGCCTGGCATCCGCTGTTGCTGGAGGAAAGGGGGTATAGCATTAATGTCTGGGTCCACTCTCTGCAATGTTACGAGGTCGTCAATGGAACGCTCTGGGGCAGCCGAGATAGTGTGTTGAACCGTCAACCCTGACTCAACAACAGATCCTCGAACAATCTCCGGCACTGCGGTCCCGGGGCGGGGTGGGCAGATTGTTACTTCCTCCTGGGAAGAATGTTGCCTAGACAAGGCATCCGCATTGCCGTTGCTGCGCCCTGGCCGATACCGCACAGTGTAGTCGAAAACAGCTAGCTCGGCCACCCAGCGATGTTCTGTGGCACCCAGTTTGGCTGTGCCCAAGTGGCTGAGGGGGTTATTGTCAGTCCACACATTGCACTTGTGGCCTCAGCAAATACTCACGGAATTTGTCTGTCATGGCCCACTTCATGGCCAGGAATTCGAGTTTCATAGAGCTGTAGTTCTTCTCTGAGGGATGTAAACTCCGGCTTGCATAAGCAATTGGTCTGACCTTCCCATCCTGCTCCTGGGAAAGTACTGCCCCCAGACCATCATGACTGGCATCTACTTCCAAGATAAAAGGGAAGTCAAAGTTAGCATAAGCTAATACAGACGAAGACACTAACTTTTAAGTTGTCTGAAGTTGTTCTCACACTGGGGTGTCCAGGCATCCCCCAGAGCAACCTGAGCCTAGGGTTAGGTCAGGTTAGGGTTAGGGGTTAGGGTTTAGGGTTAGGGGTTAGGGTTAGGGTTTAGGGTAAGGTTTGGGTAAGGTTAGGGTTGGGGTTAGGGTTAGGGGGTTAGGGTTAGCGTAAGGGTTAGGGTTTAGTGGTTAGGATTTAGGGTTAGGATTAGGGGGTTAGGGGTAGGGTTAGGGTTTAGGGGTTAGGGATAGGGTTAGGGGGTTAGGGTTAGGGTTAGAGGGTTAGGGTTAGATTGGTTGTGAATGAGGCTCAGTGGGTTCCTGTTTCCCCGAAGGTAGACAGGGTTAGGGTTAGAGGGTTAGGGTTAGGGTTAGGGTTACAGGGGTTAGGGGGTTAGGGTTAGAGGGTTAGAGGGTTAGGGTTAGGGGGTTAGGGTTAGGGGGTTAGGGTTAGAGGGTTAGGGTTAGAGGGTTAGGGTTAGGGTTAGAGGGTTAGGGGTTAGGGTTAGATTGGTTGTGAATGAGGCTCAGTGGGTTCCTGTTTCCCCGAAGGTAGACGGTACCCCTGGCATACTCTGGCCCGTGCTTGTCGTCAAATTGTCTCCCTCCCGGCTCCAGTTCCCTTAGCTTTAAGTTATTTTATAACATCTTATTGAGTTTATATTGGGGATATGTTGTAGGTGGAGTATATATGAGTATATGTGTGTGTGTGTGTGTGTGTGTGTGTGTGTGTGTGCGGCAGTAGGTGGAGGAAAGTTAGGAATGTTGATCCCATGGGGTAGAGAGGGGGGGGGTGGAGGGTGTGAAGGGGGAGGGTAGGAGAGAGTGGGGAGAAGAGGAGGGGGGAAGAAGGGGAGAGGAGAGGAGGGGGGGGGGGGAATATAGAGAAAATATATATACACATACATAATCATTTATCAATCTCTTAACATATTAGTAGGTGGAAGACCATAACCAGTTTTCTATGTGTAAATACAAACATTCCTGTGAAGTAGTACATGGTTATTGAGTACATAAATAGTTGATCATTCCTTCTAACAGAGTAACACTAACTGTTTGGTGTAACAGTGTTGGTGTTCTAAGCTATATATACTGTATTAATATTATGTATAATTCCATAGAGCCTTCATCTATAATGGTAGTAAAAAAGGTGGTGGTGGTAACAGCAAAAAATTAATAAGAACTTACTACATGGGTTCAAGTAGGTCCCCTGGTAAGATGTAAGTGGTGGGTTATTGGTATTGTCTTGATTGTTAATTTAAGGAGGGTATATGAGAAAGAGGTGGGTCCAATTTGTTTAGGTTGCCATGTTTGGGTATTAAGTGGTTATTATTACTTTAGACTATAAGGGATCAAATCACTGTTGAGTGTTTTTGATCATAAATGTGTATTTCTAAATTTCAGAACACCTCATCAGCGGCTGCATCCAAGGGTCTCATCGACCGTTTCTGCCTTTCACAACCGTACGATCTCCTCCCTTGGCGGCTGCTCAGGGTGATCAAGTCCTGAGCCGTGTTCCGTGTCCAATGAGATACTGGGTCCCTTCTAGGTCTATTTATTGACATGTTGGTTGGGGAAATAATGTCTTAGAGGTAAAGATTGGAGGTGGACCACAGCATCTGAGCATTCTACATTATGAGCAAAAGTCCCATATATGGCAGTTAAGTAATTTGGTGGATCAAAAGATCTTTAGGTTTGATTTTGGTAGTAGTTGTTATATTAAAGTAAAGAATTAGGTCTTATATTATCTGGATAAGTAGGTCGTTAAATGGAATAAAAGGCTGGTGGTGGTAGTAATACGAAACAGGATATTAGGAAGCGCTTACCTGAGGTGGGTAGATGGTTGTGCCAGGAGATATCTGGTCAGTTTAGGAGTAGGTGAAGAAGAGGAGGGTTAAATCTTCTATGGTAGATTCTGAAGAGTATTTCAAGGTTTCGTCCGGATAAATTGGTGGGTTTTGGGGTGGGAGATTTATATAGGTTATGGGTGGGTCATTCTGAGGAAGTAGGTGGGCAGTTTATGGTAGGTAGGGTAAATGTAGATTGAGAGTGGGACAATAGTTGAGGTGTAAAAATTGACAGGTACGATGTGGGGACGTCTCCACATGTCCCCTTGGGATGATTTTATGTCTGGGTTAAAGGTGGATAAAATAGGATGGTGAATATATTCATTTGTTAAAGGTAAAATTCCAGGTTTTGAGCTAGCATGGTGGATTAATTTATTAGTCTATTACAGATGAATGAACCAAGGGTTAAAAAGAAGGGTAAACTAATGTTTTGTTGTCTTATTAAGGTAAATGGTGAATAATTATCTGACTCAGTAAAGGGCAAAATTATTAATGTTTAAACTTGGAATGGTGAATTGATTTCTTGCTATATTATGGATGAATTGTAGAGCGTGTGAATAAATAGTGTGTTGATTTCTTACTTCTATTCAGGAAGAAATTATCTAATGTTAAATAATTAACAGATTAATTTAGTTTCTTGTAATAGATGACATTCAGTGTTCAATAAATTTATTCTATTTTACAGGTAAAAAAATTATTGTAAGTTACGAGATAAATGAAATGCTTACTGTATTAAGATGAGAGTGCCAGGTGTTTAAGTAAGTTAGTAATATTTATCTGTCTTGATTATAGATGAAATAACCAATGTTAGAGGAATTAGTAAATCAATTTCTTTCTGTGTTACAGATGAAATTGTCAAGTGTTTAAATAGGATCGGGAATTAATTACTTCTATAACACAGTTGAAATATTGAGTGATAAAATTCGTGGAATAGTTTCTTTCTCTATGGTAGATGAAATTCCCAACCATTAAATACATGGTGAATTTCTTTCTATATTGCAGGTAAGATAACCAAGTGTATGAAAAAATTGTGAATTGATGTCTTTCTTTATTAAGGTGAAATAAACAATTCTATGATAAAATTGTTGAATGGATATCATTTTATTGTAGGAGAAATTGACAAGTGCTTGTATGAAATCATCGATAAATTTCTATCTTTATTAAGGATGAATTACTAGTATTAGGGTTATGGTTAGAATAAGGGTTAGGATTAGAGTTAAGGTTAGGGTTAAGGGAGAAAGATATAGAGAGAGGGAGAAGGAGGGGGAAGGGGGGAGGAGGAAGGAAAGAGAAAGAGGGAGAGAGAGAGAAAGGGGGTTAGGGTATGGTTGGACGCTAAGGTTAGGGTTAGACGCTGGGTTAGGGTTATGGTTAGACATTATGGTCAGGGTTAGGGTTAGACGCTAGGGTTAGGGTTAAGGTTAGACGCTATGGTTAGGGTTAGAAGCTAAGGTTAGGGTTAGGGTTAGATGCTAGGGTTAGGGTTGAAGTTAGACGCTAGGGTTAGGGTTTAGGGTTAGGGTTTAGGGTTAGGATTAGGTACAGTAAGGCACGTAGTTCCTTGAGAGGAACTACGAAGTGCACTGGCGCATGGGGCCCGGGAGTGGGTTAGGGTTAGGGTCAGTGTGGGTAGGGTTTTGACCCTGTCGGGGTCCAGAAAGGAATTGCTGGCCCCTCCGGGGTACAGGGGGTGCACGGTCCTCTCGATCGCTGTACCTGTACAGTCTCCCAGTGTCGGTGGGGCGTGGGTTATGGCAACGTTTGCCGTACCTCACAACAGTCCAATTTTCGTGGAGCATTTTGGTTTTATTTAGATGATATATATACAGTGGAGAGTTGAGCTACAGAGTAGCTAAAATAAGGAATAGATGAATCTAAGATGAAGAAATTCCAAAAAATGTAGGATCCGGAGATTCAAATAAAGTAACAAAATGTGCTGTAGATCTAGATAAGGTGCCCTGTCGCGATGTTTCGAACTTAATCATTCTTCATCAGGCTCAGGGCACTAGGTAGTATTTTTGAGTTTTCGTACTCACCAGCTTGGCAGAGAGTCTCAGCGCGCGTTGGAATCCTCACAAGTAGAAGGCTGGCTGGCCGCTGTTTCCTGGTTTAATAGGGGTGTGGGCGGTCCTTCTTCCCTTTGTTTCTTTGGTCCTCTGGTCAGTGATCTTCCCTGGTGATTGAGGGTCGTTGCTGTCTTTTTGTCAGTAGCAGTCTTCTTTGTTTAGTATTTAGATTAGGGCAACTGTTGTTTTGGCCACACCAATGTAAGGGTTAGGATTTTGGTGGGGCTATTTTGGTGTCTATGGGGCTATCTTGGTTGAATGGGAGGGGTGGGTTTGTTTAGATTGGCCAAGTCGTTATCATTCAGAGTTTTGCATGAACCAGATAATCCCGCAGATTTTTTTGTCTACCATAGGATGAGATCATCATATGGTTTGGTAGGATTCCTTTGTCTTCAATTAATTCCTTAAAATTGGCCTTGCAGCCTCTATGGAGGACAGTGGCCATAGTGGAATATTTTGAAATAAAAGGAATTATTTTAGTGTTTTTAGGTCTTTTTTCTTCTTTCCCCCTGAGAAATGCTTTGAGGCACTGTTTTAGGAAGGGCCTTGAGTATTGCCTGGCCCATAGGGCCTTAAAAAGTGTTTTTGTTGCCTCGAAAAAATCAGGTTCTTGTGTGCAGATTCTGTGGAACCGGGTTAATTGTGCTTTAACAATTCTGGCAAAAGTGTGCCTGGGATGTAAGCTGTTTTTAAATAGGAGTGCGTGAGCGTCTGTGGTCTTAAAATGTACTTTGACATCCAATGTTTTGGTTTGCAGGAAATCCGGGCCTTTATAAACTGTGCTGTCTAGGAAGATAATCGATTGGTTGTCAATTTCAAATTTGAGTTTGATGGATGGATCAAAGGAGTTTAGAATATTGAAAAATCTTTCAAATTCTACCCTAGATCCCGTCCAGATTTCCCATATATCATTCAGATATCTTAGGTAGTGTAAGGGTTTTTTTTCCAAATGTTTAAAATCCTCCTCCTCCCAGTTGGCCATGAAGATATTTGCGTAAGCCGGTGCAAATTTCTTCCCCATTGCTGTTCCTTTGATTTGTAAATAGTATTCTTCATTAAAGACAAAGTCGTTTCTAGTGAGGTTGATTTCCAGCAGTTGGAGCAGCTCCGTATCGGGACGTCCGTCTTGAGGGTATTTTTGGAGGAATTTATTAACGGCAGCCATTCCAGTGACTTTATCTATATTGGTGTAGAGGCTGTCAACGTCTAGAGAAAAGAAGATTGCATCTGGGGGAACGTCCAGTTGCTTAACTATGTCAATAAAGTGATATGTGTCTTTGACATAGGCCGGGTGTCGACTCGCTAGGGGATTTAAGTAGTGATCCAGGAATTGCAGGAATTGTGCTGTACGATAGGTCTCGCTTGAGCAGTCGGACACTATCGGTCTCCCCGGTAGCACCTGGAAGGGCACTGTCCACTTCTGTGGATCCTTATGGATCTTGGGTAGTACATAAAATCTCCTTTCGCGAGGGCGGGGGTCTCCCAGCAGATATTTCTTTTGCCTGGAATTGATTGTTCCTAGGTCTTGCAATTTATTTAGGATATTTCTGACCATCGGGATTGTATCCTGGTAGATTGGCCCTTGTAATTTGCGGTAGTAAGTGGTGTCGTTCAATTGCCTTCTTGCCTCCAGTAAGTATTGGTCTCTTCCCATGATGACTACGGAGTTGCCTTTATCCGCTGGTTTTATGACGATGTCTTTCATATTTGCCAATTCTAATAGGGCATTTCTCTCTTCCTTGATTAGGTTTGGCTTTTCTTTGATCCTCTTGTAGTTTTTGAAAAAGAAGTCCCAGTCTTTGTCGATAATATTCGGGATGTCCAGTGGCAGGTCATGGAACGAAGGGCTCCAGGAGGATGGGCTTACGAATGGTAGGGGTCGCCTGTCCGGGGCGTTTTTAAAGAAGGTTGCCAATATTAACCTTCTATGATATTCAATTAAATCCGTTTGTAATTGTGTTTTTGATTTTTAGTTGGTCCCAAGACTGGGACAAATGTGAGCCCTCTGTTCAATAGGTCCTCCTGGGCTTTTGTTAGTTTGATTTCAGTTGCCAGCACTAGGACATTTCTGGAAGCCGTGGAGTTGGTTTGTGTATCCCCCTGTCCAGTAGACTTTACTGGGGGAACAAGTTTAAAACCTGGGCCCAGTGTGTCAGCACATCCTTGGCTGTTGTCCTGGTCCAGTGTATGTTATCTGTTTCCGTGTGAAACAGTGTCGTGTCCAGCCGGGGAAGGTATGGAATATTTTTTGCAATGTAGTCGTTGAGGGATTGCAAAAGGTCTTTCTCGGCCTGTGGCAGTTGTTTGGAAAAGTTTATTAGGGGTACCCAGATATGGGCCCCCGGAAACTTGTTTTTGGCTGCCTTGATTGCCGCGAGCATCTGTTTGATTGGAGTGAGTTTGGTCTTCTGTGTTCGGTTGTTTAGGCCAAAGGCCAAGATGACCTTCTCCACCTCTGTTGTCACTGATGCTTTTTCAACCAAATGCTGGGCGTGTTTGAAGTTGGCCCCTGGGTAGCTCTATCTGGATTCCTGGGTGTTGAAATTGGGGAATCCTGCCTAGGTTTGAGTAACCCATGATCGGGCCTTTTGAGCGTACCTTTAAATCCCAAAACGCCATTTTCTAAAGGTGTTGGTATGGATGTGCACCGAGGCATCCGGGTTAGGGTTAGGGTTGGGGCTGTGGTTGGCGCTGGGGTTAGGGTTAGCGTTAGGGTTTGGGATCAGTGGCTGGGATTAGTGGGGTCTCCTCCATTTCTGTCGGGGCACATTCGTGGACCTGGGCCCTGGTTGTGTTGGTGTCCCTTGGGTTAGGGTTAGGGTTAGGGGTTAGGGGTTAGGGTTAGGGTAGGGTTAGGGTTAGGGTTAGGGTTAGGGTAGGGTTAGGGTTAGGGGTTAGGGTTAGGGTTAGAGGGTTAGGGTTAGGGTTTAGGGTTAGGGTTAGGGTTAGGGGTTAGGGTTAGGGGGTTAGGGTTAGGGGTTAGGGTTAGCGTTAGGGTTAGGGTTAGCGTTAGGGTTAGGGGTTAGGGTTAGCGTTAGGGTTTAGGGTTAGGGTTAGGGTTAGGGGTTAGGGTTAGGGTTAGATAGGTTGTGAATAGGGCTCATGGGTTCCTGTTTCCCCGAAGGTAGACAGTACCCCTGGCATACTCTGGCCCGCGCTTGTCGTCAACCTGTCTCCCTCCCGGCTCCAGTTCCCTTAGCTTTCTTCTTCTTTTCCTTTCGGCTTTTCCCTTCAGGGGTCGCCACAGCGAATCAATTTCCTCCATCTAGCCCTGTCCTTTGAATCCTCTTCACTCACACCAACTATCTTCATGTCTTCCCTCATTACATCCATAAACCTCCTCTTTGGTCTTCCTCTAGGTCTCCTGCCTGGCGGTTCAAAACTCAGCATCCTTCTACCAATATATTCACTATCTCTCCTCTGGACATGTCCAAACCATCTCAGTCTGGCCTCTCTGACTTTATCTCCAAAACCTCTAACATGTGCTGTCCCTCTGATGTACTCATTCCTGATCCTATCCTTCCTGGTCACTCCCAGAGAGAACCTCAGCATCTTCATCTCTGCTACCTCCAGCTCTTTCTCCTGTCTTTTCTTCAGTGACACTGTCTCTAGACCAAACAACATCGCTGGTCTCACCACAGTTTTGTACACCTTTCCTTTCATTTTAGCTGATACTCTTCTATCACACATCACACCTTACACTTTCCTCCACCCGTACCATCCTGCCTGGACACGCTTCTTCACCTCTTTTCCACACTCTCCATTGCTCTGGACTGTTGACCCTAAGTACTTCAAATCCTCCACCTTCTTGATCTCTTCTCCCTGTAACCTCACTCTTCCACTTGGGTCCCTTTCATTCACACACATGTACTCTGTCTTACTGCGGCTAACCTTCATTCCTCTCCTTTCCAGGACAAACCTCCACCTGTCTAGCTTCTCCTCCACCTGTTCCCTGCTCTCACCGCAGATCACAATGTCATCTGCAAACATCATAGTCCATGGTGATTCCTGTCTAACCTCGTCTGTCAGCCTGTCCATCACCATAGCAACAAGAAGGGGCTCAGAGCTGATCCCTGATGTAGTCCCACCTCCACCTTGAACTCCTCTGTCACACCTACAGCACACCTCACCACTGTCTTACAGTCCTCATACATGTCCTGCACCGCTCTAACATACTTCTCTGACACTCCAGACTTCCTCATACAATACCACAGTTCCTCTCTGGACACCCTGTCATAAGCTTTCTCCAGATCTACAAAAACACAATGCAGCTCCCTCTGGCCTTCTCTGTACTTCTCTATCAACATCCTCAAAGCAAATACTGCATCTGTAGTACTCTGTTTTGGCATGAAACCATACTGCTGCTCACAAATGTTCACTTCTGCCCTTAGTCTAGCTTCCACTACTCTCTCCCATAACTTCATTGTATGGCTCATCAGCTTTATTCCTCTGTAGTTGCCACAACTCTGCACATCTCCCTTGTTCTTAAAAATGGGCACCAGCACACTTCTCCTCCATTCCTCAGGCATCTTCTCACTATCTAAGATCCTGTTGAACAACCCAGTCAGAAACTCTACTGCCACCTCTCCTAGACACTTCCATACCTCTACAGGTATATCATCAGGACCAACTGCCTTTCCACTCTTCATCCTCTTCAATGCCCTCCTCACTTCATCCTGACTCATCTTTGCTACATCCTGGTCCACAACAGTCACCTCTTCTAGTCTTTGTTCTCTCTCATTTTCCACGTTCATCAACTCTTCAAAGTACTCTTTCCATCTTCCCATCACACTACTGGCACCTGTCAATAGACTTCCATCCCTATCCTTAATCACCCTAACCTGCTGCACGTCCTTCCCATCTCTGTCTCTCTGTCTTGCCAACCGGTATAGATCAGTCTCTCCCTCCTTACTGTCCAACCTAGCATACAAGTCATCATAAGCTTCTTGTTTGGCCTTTGCTACCTCTACCTTCACCTTACGCTGCATCTCCCTGTACTCCTGTCTACTCTCCTCGGTCCTCTCAGTGTCCCACTTCTTCTTAGCTAACCTCTTTCTCTGTATGCACTCCTGTACCTCCTCATTCCACCACCAAGTCTCCTTATCTACTTTCCTTCCAGATGACACACCAAGTACTCTCCTACCTGTCTCCCTGATCACATTAGCTGTAGTTGTCCAGTCATCTGGAAGCACCTCCTGACCACCCAGAGCCTGTCTTAACTCCTTCCTAAAAGTCATGCAACACTCTTCCTTTTTCAGCTTCCACCATTTCGTCTTCTGCTCTGCCTTTGCCCTCTTGATCTTCCTCACCACCAGAGTCATCCTACACACCACCATCCTATGCTGTTTGGCTACACTCTCACCTACCACTACTTTACAGTCACTGATCTCCTTCAGGTTACACCGTCTACACAAGATGTAGTCTACCTGTGTGCTCCTACCACCACTCTTATAGGTCACTCTATGTTCCTGCCTCTTCTGGAAGAAAGTATTCACTACAGCCATTTCCATCCTTTTTGCAAAGTCAACTACCATCTGTCCTTCTGCGTTCCTCTCTTGGATACCAAACCTGCCCATCACATCCTCATCCCCTCTGTTTCCTGCACCAACATGTCCATTGAAGTCTGCTCCAATGACAACTCTCTCACTTCTAGGCAAGCTCTGCATCACTTCATCAAAGTCCGACCAGAATTTCTCCTTCTCCTCCAGCTCACATCCTACCTGTGGAGCATACCCGCTAACAACATTGAACATCACACCTTCTATTTCTAGCTTCAGACTCATCACTCTATCCGACACTCTTTTTACCTCCAGGACATTCCTAACAAACTCCTCCTTCAAGATAACTCCTACTCCATTTCTCTTCCCATCTACACCATGATAGAACAACTTGAACCCTGCTCCTAAACTTCTAGCCTTGCTACCTTTCCACCTGGTCTCCTGGACACACAGTATGTCTACCTTCCTCCTCTGCATCATGTCAACCAACTCTCTACATTTTCCTGTCATAGTTCCAACATTCAACGTCCCTACTCTCAGTCCTATACTCTTGGTGTTCCTCTTCTCTTTCTTCGAGCGAACGCACTTTCCTCCTCTCCTTCTTCGACCAACAGTAATCCAATTTCCACCGGCGCCCTGTAGGTCAACAGCGCCGATGGCGGTCGTTGTTAACCCGGGCCTCGACCGATCCGGTATGGAAGTCATAGGTTTGATTCGCATCTTTGATTTGGCAAAAGTTTTACGCCGGATGCCCTTCCTGACGCAACCCTCTGTATTTATCCGGGCTTGGGACCGGCACAATAAGACACTGGCTTGTGTCCTCTTGCGGCTACATTAGTTCCCTTAGCTTTGAGTTATTATTATTATTATTATTTTAAATTAATGACATCTTATTGAGTTTATGTTGGGGATATGTTGTAGGTGGAGTATATATGAGTGTGTGTGTGTGTGGGTATGTGTTTGGATGTGTGAGTAGGTGGAGGAACGTTGAAGATGCAGCTCCTGGATTGTGTGTGTGGGTGTGTGAGTGTGTGTGTGTGTGTGTGCGCGCGGCAGTAGGTGAAAGTAAGTTGGGAATGTTGATCCAGGGGGTAGAGACAGAGGGTAGAGTTGGGGGAAGAGGGGGGGGAGGGGGGGAGGGGAAAATATAGAGAAAATATATATACATACATATTTATTTATCAATCTCTTAACATATTAGTAGGTGGAAGACCATAACCAGTTTTCTGTGTGTAAATACAAACATTCCTGTGAAGTTGGGTTAGGGTTAGGGTTAGGGTTTAGGGTTAGGGTTAGGGTAGGTTTAGGGTTAGGGTTAGTTACAGTAAAAACCATAGTTCCTTAAAAGGAACTACGAAGTGCACTGGCGCATGGGGCCCGGGAGTGGGGTCACCTTAAAATGCCATAAATTTAGGAGTTTAAAAATGAATAAAATCAATTAGAATTAGGGGAAGGAACGTAGAGAGCGGGACCCGAACCCTGCTCCCTGACTGTGAAGCCCGTGTTTAAAGCATTTAGCTATTGCTTGTTGGTGATGACTGCGGGGAGATGCAGTTATAAGGAAAAGCTTGGATCAAAGGAATGTCTAAAAGACATGTGGTCCGGCTGGGGTTTGAACCCTTGAGCTCAGGCTGAATGCAACCGGTATTACCTCTGCACCATCCTGGGGGTACACTGATATGGGAAAATCTCTAAACCCCTTCAGAGGGACTGGGGTGAAGGGAAAGACAAGGAAAAGTTTTGGAATTAGGGAAGGGGGGGGGGGTCCCCTCTGGTAAAAGAACAATTAAAATATGATCTGAGTAATAATGATAAGTGCTTTAGTAAAGAGTCATGTAATTAAAATATATACAATAAGTAAGTAAGAAGAAGCATGCAGGTAAAAACCAAAGTAATCATTTTAATGAGAGAAGTTTCTATCCATAAAATAAGAGATTCACTCGGTGAAGGTCAGATTCATATTTAACTTGTTGATTGATCTGGACCAGAGGGGCGATTGATATTTGAAATTAACTAAATTCATACAATAAATAAATAAATAAATAGTTAATTAATTAATAAATAAATAAATTAAAATTAACTATACTCATAATTTATAATTAATTTATTGTTTATTATTATTACACTTATTTAAAGAGGCAATGAATCTGAAGTAAGGAAAAATAGTCCATATTTTCTATAAATATAAGAATAAATAAAGGATAAATAGAAAGGTCTTGAAAAATGTCTTAATAAATGTCTTAAATTCCTTTATTTTTTGGGGGAATGAGGGGAAGGTGCCTTAAACAGAAATATAAATAGAATAAAATATAAAAATATTGTTAGTTAAATAATTTCAGAAATAAAAGGGGAAACATTATAAAAACAAGAAAAGGTCATCACCAAACACTTATTAGTATTTTAATACATAATAAAATTGCAAGCAAAACATCAAATGTAAGAGATTTTATTCTTTATATTTCTGTAGGCTTAAATTTTAATCAATAAAGTAGATACATTACAATTAAATAAGGTGAAAATGGACTATACATGGAAGTTAAAAGGAAAAAGAAGGATGGGGGGGGTCAATGGGGAAAAAAGGTGAGGGTTAGGATTTGGGATAGGGTTAGGGTTAAGATTTGGGTTAGGGTTAGGGTTAGGGGTTAAGGTTAGGGTTAAGGTTAGGGGGTTAGGGTTAGGGTTAGGGTTAGAAAGGGAATTGGGTCTGGTTTGGGATGGAGAGAAAAATTTGATTGAGTGTTAGGGTTAGGGTTAGGTATATTGTGGGACCTAAAAACAGAGTAAAAGTGGAATAAAATAAAAACTGTTTTTCAATTGAATTTTTCGTTCAGGCCGTGGGGATCGATCGTGTCCAGTTTGGCGATCCAACGTCTCTCTGCTGCGCGTCGTTGTGTCAGGGACCAGCGGCTGTCGCTCTCGATCCCCAGGCTCTGAACATTGTGTGGTCCATGAGTTTTAAAATGATTGTATAAGATGTTATTTCCTGCTCCGCTTTTCATAATATAAAGGTGCTGTCTAATGCGTAAAAAATATCGCATTTTTCGTTTCCCCAATGTACAGTTTCTGGCAGGCCCGACATCTGATGCCGTAGACGGCGTTCGAGGTTGAAGGTGTGGGGGCCTGCCAGAGGTTAAAACCCGCCCGACTGAAGGGGTTAAAAATGTAGCGGGTATTGATAAAATGTATCTCCCGGGTTCGAGACGCCTCCCCAGGAGTGACTGGTTTCAAGGCTGCGTGGACCAGGAGGTCTTTAAGGTTTTTGTTCCTCCTGTAGGCGGAGATCAGACGATAGCCCCCCAGGGACGGGTGGACGGTCCGTCTGTCTGTCCGTCCATCCGTCCAACTGACCGACCGACCGACCGACCGACCGACCGACCGACCGACCGACCGAGGTGATAGCTCAAATGTTAAACAGTCGCTGGCCGCCAACCCGGAGCCACAGAATACCTTAACCCAGACGCATTCCGGGTCGTTACTCGATTCTGTGGACCATCGAAGTAAAGGTCAGGGTGGCACCTGGGTCACCTGTATCTGACAATATTACAGTATCGCTTCTCGGCTTTTTGGCTAAGACTGCGGCCGCTCCCGTTTAGCAGGACTCTTTCATATCTGTTGAATTAGTTCCTGGCTTTTTGGGAGTACATTGGGAGTACATTGTCTTGCACATTTGTCTGTTATAGAATTTCTGTTTTTGCACCCTTTTTATTTGCACTTTAGGCCCACTTGCCTGAAGGTAAGTTGTTCTTTTACCCTAATTTATTGTGTTTTAAGGTTTTAAAAGTAATTTATTGGTATTATTTAGTTTTTAGTGGTGCCTCTAGCCATGTCGGCTGCACCGGCCGGCATGCGGAGGCACCACAGTGTACGTTTTAAATTTAAGGAAAAAGATGGTAAGCTCATGGGAATGTCAAGGTTGGACTTCTCCCGGAAGCTAATCCAGAAAACTCTTGGCTTTAAACCAGACAACTTGAATTGCATACTTGGACTGCCTTTTAACAAAGGCTTTGACGTAAGTTTTCGCACGGCCCCACTGCTTAATGAATTTTGGACACGTTATGAAAATGCTAAAACCCAGTTCTCTGTGTTTGACGTTGAGAAACTGACTGACAATGCCGCTAAAACGGTCATTGTCAGAATGTTCAATGAAACTGTTAATGCAGAGGACATTCGTTTGTGGCTGGGCAGATTTTGCACGGTTAAGGGACAGGCTACCAAGGTCAGGGATGAGGACAGTATCTGGAATTGTGCCTGGAGGGTCCCCATTCAACAATGGCAGGACCCTCTGGGCTTCCAGGGTCTGAAATCTCTGCCTTCAATGATAGTCCTGGGAACTAACCGGGGCTACATTCATTACCAGGGCCAGCCCAAGCTGTGCCACAAGTGTGGCAAGCACAGGCACCTGGCTGAAGCGTGTGACCAAGTCATTTGTGGCAAGTGCAGAGAAATTGGGCATTCTTTTGAAGATTGTACGAATGGCAGGAAGTGCAACCTCTGTGGGGTTTCCACCCATCTCTTCAGAGATTGCCCTCTTTCCTTTGCAAAACAAATTAAAAGCGAAGAAACCACAGGAAAAAGAAGCCAATCAAGCAGAAAATGGCTGCCCAGGTGCAGCAAATGTGCTAATTGAAGAGGCGGGGCTGGGAGTTCCAAACCTCCCGCCAACAACCATGGTTGGAGGAGAACAGCCCGGTGAGGTGGGAGAAGGGGAGGGGCCTGAGCTCCGCCCTGCAGAGGGAGCTGAAGAAGCAGGTGGGCGGAGCCAGGACTTGGGTGCAGCTGGACTTGATTCCCCTGATGAAGACTCCACAGGGAGTCTCATCACAGTGGGGGGAGAAGAGTCCAGCGACAACCCCCTCCCCGACACCCAGCCCAGTAACAAGAGGACTGCGTCTGAACTGTCCAGCTCCGAGGCTGAAGAAGCCTCAGAGAAGAGGGGGAGAGCTGAGTCTGACTCCCAGAGCCCTCCTGTGGAGCAGTACAAAGCCCCCCCCCCCCCCCCCCGGGTTCACCCAATCAGTGCTCTTTTCTAAATATAGCACTACAATCAACTTCGTTAGAGAGACGTGCAAATATTGGCTTCCTGAGGTCAGAATCTCAGGAATCACCTCCAGACTGTGTGGAGATAGTGAAATGAGATTCTTTCACATCACGAGAAGGTAACCTGTGGTAAACGTAGTATTTTAACTATTTATCGTCTTTTAAATTGTCGTACCCGTTTTTAAAACATACTCATGACTCTCACCTTTTCAACCATCAATGTGAGAAGTGTGAAGTCGCGAGTTAGAGCCCAGAATGTTTTATCATTTCTTAACACTTTTAAGTCAGATGTGTTTTTACTCCTAGAATGTGGCCTACCTTTTTAAAAAAAATACACACAGTGGGAGGAGACCTGGCCACAAACGTCCATCTGGAGTGGATCCAATCAAAACAGGAATGATGGAGTGGCCATTTTAATTAAAAAACCCTCAGGTTCTGGTGAAGGGCAGCACCGTGGTGAAAGAGGGTAGGGCACTTTTAGCACACCTGACTTTTATGGGGCACGATTTTAACCTTTTAAATGTATATGGTTTTAATGACAAAAACGACAGGTATGACTTTTTAGAAGACTTGCAGTCCCACATGCTAGGTAGGGCACCATTAGTTGTAGGAGGTGATTTTAACTGTGTTTTAAACAAAGAAGACAGGAAGAGGACAGGGGAAAATTTTAAGCTAGATAAAACATCTGTTTTATTACAGGTCTTATGCAGGGATTTTAGGCTGACTGACTGTTTTAAAGCCATGCATCCCAGAGAGGAGGGCTTCACCTGGTTCAGTGGTGACGGCACCAAAGCCTCTCGCATAGATTATATCTTTATATGGAATTGGGTGCCGACCGATGCTAGATTAACCCCTGTCTTTTTCTCAGATCACCTCATGCTGTCCTGCACACTGTCACTTCCTTCAGGTGTGACGGTAGGGAGAGGTCTGTGGAAACTCAACTGCTCCCTTTTCGAAGATAGGGAGTTAGTTAGTCAGTTCCGGGAGCAGTACAAAGAGTGGCAGACCCTCCAAGACTTCTACACTACACGTGCGCACTGGTGGGAAATGGTGAAGGAGAGGACCCAGACTTTCTTTAGGCAGGCAGGTAAGAAAAAGAAAGATAGGGAAAACAGACGCATGATGGGACTGCAAAAGAGACTACAGCGCTATTTTATTTTAGTACAACAGGGAATGGATTTTAACAGTGAAATAAAAAGTATCAAAAGAGAAATGGCGCTTCTAGCAGAAACAAAAAGTAAAGGTGTCATTTTAAGAAGCAGAGAAAAGGAAACTGAAGAAGGAGAAAAGTATACACGTTATTTTTTTAGAAAGATTTTAAATAAAGGGGGGAGTATTTTAAAACTAAAAAATTACAACGGACGCACTTTACGAACAACAGAGGAGATAAAAGATCATATAGAATGTTTTTACTCCACCTTATATGAAAAGAAACCTGTTTTTAATGACACCCTGAAAGATGTTTTAAATTCCATCGAATGTCAGGTGACCGAAAATGTGTTTTTATCACAAAATTTTACAATAGAAGAATTCCACAAGGGTCTAAACACTTTTAAGAGAGGGAAGTCCCCAGGACAGGACGGACTTCCCTTTGAATTTTATTTGACTTTTTGGGACATTTTAGCACCTGACTTACTGACTGTTTTTATGGAATTTGAGAAGCTAGACCGACTGCTAGATAGTTTTAGGATAGGGATAGTGACTCTACTTTACCAGAACAAATACAAGACTGACTTGCAAAACTGGAGACCTGTCACTCTTTTAAATTTTGACTGTAAACTTTTTAGCAAGATTTTAGCGAATCGTTTGACTATGGTTTTAGGGGACCTGATTCACCCGGATCAAGCCTGTGCCATCCCGGGGAGGAAGATCACCGACAGCCTCGTACTGATTAGAGACACCATTTGTCTGGCGAGAGACGAAAACACTCGGCTAATAGTCCTAAATTTAGATTTTGAAAAGGCCTTTGATCGAGTCTCGCACCAGTACCTGTTCCAGGTACTGCAAAAAATGGGGTTTCCAGAGAGGTTCATAGCTTGGGTGGGATTGCTGTATAGAGGGATCATCAGCAAAATCCTGGTTAACGGGCATCTGACAAAAGCAGTAGAAATCAACTGCGGTGTCCGTCAGGGTTGCCCGTTATCTCCTCTCCTGTATGCCGTTGGCATAGATCTTGAGAAGGGACCAACGAATCCACGGGGTCTTTGTACCAGGGTCCGGGGGACTGACTAACAAATGCGTTTTATACATGGACGACATAAACATTTTATGCACTGACCTCTTATCAGTCAACTGGACCCTGGACCTGACAGACTGGTTTGGACGGGCCTCTGGGTCCAAACTAAACCGGGTAGAGACCCAAGCCCAATTTTATGGACCATGGACAGCGACAGAAACGACAGGACTGCCCCTGACTGTGACCCAGACCAACCAAAAAATTCTGGGGGTTAGGTTTGACAAGGAAGGGGGAGGGAGAACGAATTGGCCAGACATCTTAGGGAAAGTTAGGCAAAGGCTAGGGTACTGGGTACTGACGATGGAGGGAAAGGTTTTAATCATTAAAGCAGTGATTTTACCTTTGCTTTTATTGATCAGTTCTGTTTTTATCCCACCCAGGAGAATTATTTTAGCCCTGGAACAAGCCATTTTTAACTTTCTGTGGGGTTCGAAGTGGGAACGCCTGAGGAGAGACGTCCTAAAGCTACTAAAGGAGAAAGGAGGCAAAGGCGTCCCAGACCTCTCTGTCTTTTTAATGTCTTTATACACAGCCACACACACCAGAATAGTGACGACCCCATCCAGAAACCCCAAAACGGCAGCCATGACACATTTCTGGATGGGGTCCTACCTCAGGCGGCTCAAAATTTTAACCATTAGTCTTCGATTTCCAGTATATTTTAACCTGCCACAAGCCTATGCTTTTATACAGAATTTTTAAAAGCATTTTAGCCTGGAGCAGGAGGACATACAGGTTTTAACCAACCATCGTTCTCTCTTATGTGTTGTACAGGAGCGGGAACCAGTGAGTCCAGTGCGAGGGCTTGCACTCGGCGAGCCCTCCACGGTTTGGCGCAATGTGAAGCATCCTGCTCTTCCAAACAGACTCCAGGACCGGTCTTGGATGGTGGCACACGAGATCCTCCCAGTCAGGTCCGTCATGCACTCCCGGGGAATGTCGACGCTGTCGACCTGCCCCCGACCTGGTTGCGGTGCGCCAGCGTCGGTGAGGCACCTGCTCTGGGAGTGCAGTGCTGCTGTGGACCTATGGGAAATGGCCGGCTCCTCACAATTCCCGTACTTGCCAGCAAAGGAGGTCCTCTCAGCACAACTGGTGCTCTACGGGGCCAGCCAAAGGCCCGTCCCCAAAAAGGACTGGGAGAAGCAGTGGCTGGCCATCAACGCCCTAAAGGACGCCTTGTGGACCTCCAGAAATTTGCTGGCAAGCAAGAACACGCAGATCCCCCCCGTGGCTGTGATCCAAATGGCTGCCGCAACACTCAGGGCAGCCGAGGCGGCCAGAGACCGCCCACGGACGCAGCCACCAAGAAGAATCGCCTCTGTGCCCACTCGGAGGGAGGAGCCGGACCCACAACGCTGAAAAGGACACAGCAGCAGCGGCCTGGCTCTCCGGGAGAGGCAGGCGGGAAGGAGCACCAGGGCGGGGATCTCTGCCGAGTGCCTCGACAGGCCCCCCGAGAGACCTACTGTTTGGAAGAGCGGGATGAGTTACCCTTGGTAGGGACTCACTGCGCTCCTGTACAAACGGGACTTTGGTTGGAGTTTTTTAATGTTCTTTTTATAACTTTTATGGACAATTGACACACTTTTTTAATTTTTTGCACATTTCTGAATTTTTCAAATAACAAACTTTTTTACCCATGACTGGTTTTATCTGTATTATTTTATGATTGAGAATATTTATTGTCCTGTACAGATAAATATTTATGCCTAAAAGAAGTTGTGGATGGAAAAGTGAAATGTGACTGACATGTGAGAAATGAAACAAGTGTCAATAAACGTTTTGAAAACAAAAAAAAATCTGTTCTTATCAGTTTAATATCTGATATGTCCCCTACCCGGGGACTATATATTAAATTGATTTTTGGTACAGGGAGATGGAACAGGAGCTTGCTCCATCCTCTCCACGCATCGACCTGGTATTGCAGTAGCTCCAGGAACGGTGCATCTCCCCAATGTTGTTCAGAAATAATGCGGAGTGGTAACAAGCATCTGATCATGCGATGATCTGTCAACGCTTTGAAAAATGTTTACGCTTGAGTAAACACTGAGTGTACTTGGTAGGCTAGATGGCACTGTAGAAGAAATATTAGATTCTTGCATTTTTTGAACCTTAATTGTTATGAATAATAAGTCATTTGAATGTAATCTGGCAAGAGCATTATATCATCACCAACAATATGCTGGTGTTGTATAACAGCTGCTCTCAGGCACATCGGAAGGCTCTATTTGTAACATTCACATTTTGCCAACCTGCGGCCGTTGCCTTTGGGATATGTTGCCTGTCCTGTCCTGTCTGTCTGTCTAACCCTGAACCACGTGATCATCAATCTAACCCTGAACCAGGTGAACATCAGTCTAACCCTGAACCAGGTGAACATCAGTCTAACCCTGAACCAGGTGAACATCAATCTAACCCTGAACCAGTTGAACATAAATCTAACCCTGAACCAGGTGAACATCAATCTAATCCTGAACCAGGTAAAAATCAATTTAACCCTGAACCACGTATACATCAATCTAGCCCCAAAAAATGTGATCATCAATCTAACCCTGAACCAGGTGAACATCAATCTAACCCTGAACCACGTGATCATCAATCTAACCCTGAAACCAGTGAACATCACTCTAACCCCAAAACATGTTATGATCAATCTATCCCTGAACCAGGCAAAAATCAATCTAGCCCTGAACCAGGAGAACATCAATCTAACCTTGAACCACATGATCGTCAATCTAACCCTGAACCACGTGAACATCAATCTAACCCCAAAACATGTGATAACCAATCTAATCCTGAACAAGGTGAACATCAATCTAATCCTGAACCAGGTGAACATCAATCTAACCCCAAAACATGTGATCATCAATCTAACCCTGAACCAGGTGAACATCAATCTAACCCTGAACCAGGTAAACATCAATCTAACCCTGAACCAGGTAATCATCAATCTAACCCTGAACCACGTGATCATCAATCTAACCCCAAAACATGTTATCATCAATCTAACCCTGAACCAGGTAAACATCAATCTAATCCTGAAAAACGTGATCATCAATCTATCCCTGAACCAGGTGAACATCGATCTAATCCTTAACCATGTGATCATCAGTCTAATCCTGAACCAGGTGAACATCAATCTAACCCCAAAACATGTGATCATCAATCTAATCCTGAACCATGTAATCATCAATCCAACCCTGAACCATGTGGTCATCAATCTAACCCCGAACCAGGTGAACATCAGTCTAACACTGAACCAGGTGATCATCAGTCAAACCCTAAACCATGTGATCATCAATCTAACCTTGAACCAGGTGAACATCAATCTAACCCCAAAACATGTGATCATCAATCTAAACCTGAAGCATGTGATCATCAATCCAACCCTGAACCATGTGATCATCAATCTAACCCCGAACCAGGTGAACATCAGTCTAACCCTGAACCAGGTGATCATCAGTCAAACCTGAACCATGTGATCATCAATCTAACCCTGAACCATGTGATCATCAATCTAACCATGAACCAGGTGGTCATCAACCTAACCCTTAACCAGGTGATCATCAATCTAACCCTGAACCAGGTGATCATCAGTCTAATCCTGAACCATGTGATCATCAATCCAACCCTGAACCATGTGATCATCAATCTAACCGTGAACCAGGTGATCATCAATATAACCTTGAACCAGGTGAACATCAATCTAACCCCAAAACATGTGATCGTCAGTCTAACCCTGAACCATGTGATCATCAATCTAACCATGAACCACGTGAACATCAGTCTAACCCTGAACCATGTGATCATCAATCTAACCCTGAACCATTCATCATCATTCATTTGCCAAATCCGCTTAATCCGCTAACGCAGGTAGCCAGTGCCTATCCTGGCAGTCTCAGGGCGTGAGGCGGGGGACACTCCGGGCACGACGCCAGTGCACCGCGGAGCCACATAGAAACAAACAAATCATTCACTCACACACTCACTCCTACGGTCAATTTGGGACTGGCCAATCAACCTGAAGCGCATGCTTTTGGAGGTGGGAGGAAGCCGGAGAACCCGGAGAGAACCCACGCAGACATGGGGAGAGCATGCGAACTCCGCACAGAGCGGGACTCGAACCCGGGTCCGCCATGTTGTGAGGCAGCAGCGCTAACCACTGCGCCACCGTGCCGCCCCCTGAACCCTGAACCATGTGATCTTCAATCCAACCCTTAACCATGTGATCATCAATCTATCCCTGAACCAGGTGAACATCAGTCTAACCCTGAACCATGTGATCATCAGTCTAATCCTGAACCATGTGATCATCAATCCAACCCTGAATCATGTGATCATCAATCTAAGCATAAACCAGGTTATCATCAGTCTAACCCTGAACCAGGTGATCATCAGTCTAATTCTGAACCATGTAATCATCAATCCAACCCTGAACCATGTGATCATCAATCTAACTGTGAACCAGGTGATCGTCAATATAACCCTTAACCAGGTGAACATTAGTCTAATCCTGAACCAGGTGATCATCAGTCTAATCCTGAACCATGTAATCATCAATCCAACCCTGAACCATGTGATCATCAATCTAACTGTGAACCAGGTGATAATCAATATAACCCTTAACCAGGTGATCATCAGTCTAACCCTGAACCATGTGATAATAAATCCAACCCTGAATTATGTGATCATCAATCTAACCGTGAACCAGGTGAACATCAACCTAACCCCAAAACATGTGATCGTCAGTCTAACCCTGAACAACGTGGTCATCAATCTAACCGTGAACAAGGTGATCATCAGTCTAATCCTGAACCATGTGATCATCAATCCAACCCTGAACCATGTCATTATCAATCTATCCCTGAACCAGGTGATCATCAGTCTAATCCTGAAACATGTGATCATCAATCCAACCCTGAACCATGTGATCATCAATGTAACCGTGAACCAGGTGATCATCAATATAACCCTTAACCAGGTGTTCATCAATCTAACCCTGAACCATGTGTTCATCAATCCAACGCTGAATCATGTTATCATCAATCTAACCTTGAACCAGGTGATAATCAATATAACCCTTAACCAGGTGATCATCAGTCTAACCCTGAACCATGTGATAATAAATCCAACCCTGAATTATGTGATCATCAATCTAACCGTGAACCAGGTGAACATCAACCTAACCCCAAAACATGTGATCGTCAGTCTAACCCTGAACAACGTGGTCATCAATCTAACCGTGAACAAGGTGATCATCAGTCTAATCCTGAACCATGTGATCATCAATCCAACCCTGAACCATGTCATTATCAATCTATCCCTGAACCAGGTGATCATCAGTCTAATCCTGAAACATGTGATCATCAATCCAACCCTGAACCATGTGATCATCAATGTAACCGTGAACCAGGTGATCATCAATATAACCCTTAACCAGGTGTTCATCAATCTAACCCTGAACCATGTGTTCATCAATCCAACGCTGAATCATGTTATCATCAATCTAACCTTGAACCAGGTGATCATCAGTCTAATCCTGAACCAGGTGATCATCAGTCTAATCCTGAACCATGTGATCATCAATCGAACCCTGAACCATGTGATCATCAATGTAACCGTGAACCAGGTGATCATCAATATAACCCTTAACCAGGTGCTCATCAGTCTAACCCTGAACCATGTGATCATCAGTCTAATTCTGAACCATGTGATCATCAATCCAACCCTGAACCATGTGATAATCAATCGAACTGTGAACCAGGTGATCATCAATATGACCCTTAACCAGGTGATCATCAGTCTAACCCTGAACAATATGATCATCAGTCTAACCCTGAACCATGTGATCATCAATCTAACCCTGAACCATGTGATCATCAATCCAACCCTGAACCATCTGATCATCAATCTAACCCTGAATCAGGTGAACATCAGTCTAATCCTGGACCAGGTGATCATCAGTCTAATCCTGAACCATGTAATCATCAATCCAACCCTGAACCATGTGATCATCAATCTAACCGTGAACCAGGTGATCATCAATCTAACCTTGAACCAGGTGAACATCAACCTAACCCCAAAACATGTGATCGTCAGTCTAACCCTGAACCAGGTGGTCGTCAATCTAACCGTGAACAAGGTGATCATCAGTCTAATCGTGAACCATGTCATTATCAATCTATCCCTGAACCAGGTGAACATCAGTCTAATCCTGAACCATGTGATCATCAATCCAACCCTGAACCATGTCATTATCAATCTATCCCTGAACCAGGTGAACATCAGTCTAACCCTGAACCATGTGATAATCAATCGAACTGTGAACCAGGTGATCATCAATATGACCCTTAACCAGGTGATCATCAGTCTAACCCTGAACCATATGATCATCAGTCTAACCCTGAACCATGTGATCATCAATCCAACCCTGAACCATGTGATCATCAATCTAACCCTGAACCAGGTGAACATCAGTCTAATCCTGGACCATGTAATCATCAATCCAACCCTGAACCATGTGATCATCAATCCAACCCTGAATTATGTGATCATCAATCTATCCCTGAACCATGTGATCATCAATCCAACCCTGAACCATGTGATCATCAATCTAACCCTGAACCATGTGATCATCAATCCAACCCTGAACCAGGTGATCATCAATCTAACCTTGAACCAGGTGAACATCAAACTAACCCAAAAACATGTGATCGTCAGTCTAACCCTGAACCAGGTGATCATCAGTATAATCCTGAACCATGTGATCATCAATCCAACCCTGAACCATGGGATCATCAATCCAAGCCTGAACCATGTGATCATCAATCTAACCCTGAACCAGGTGAACATCAGTCTAACCCTGAACCAGGTGATCATCAGTCTAATCCTGAACCATGTGATCATCAATCCAACCCTGAACCATGTGATCATCAATGTAACCGTGAACCAGGTGATCATCAATATAACCCTTAACCAGGTGCTCATCAGTCTAACCCTGAACCATGTGATCATCAATCCAACCCCAAAACATGTTATCATCAATCTAACCCTGAACCAGGTAAACATCAATCTAATCCTGAAAAACGTGATCATCAATCTATCCCTGAACCAGGTGAACATCGATCTAATCCTTAACCATGTGATCATCAGTCTAATCCTGAACCAGGTGAACATCAATCTAACCCCAAAACATGTGATCATCAATCTAATCCTGAACCATGTAATCATCAATCCAACCCTGAACCATGTGAACATCAGTCTAACCCTGAACCAGGTGATCATCAGTCAAACCCTAAACCATGTGATCATCAATCTAACCTTGAACCAGGTGAACATCAATCTAACCCCAAAATATGTGATCATCAATCTAAACCTGAAGCATGTGATCATCAATCCAACCCTGAACCATGTCATTATCAATCTATCCCTGAACCAGGTGAACATCAGTCTAACCCTGAACCAGGTGATCATCAGTCTAATCCTGAAACATGTGGTCATCAATCCAACCCTGAACCATGTGATCATCAATGTAACCGTGAACCAGGTGATCATCAGTCTAACCCTGAACCATGTGATCATCAATCCAACGCTGAATCATGTTATCATCAATCTAACCGTGAACCAGGTGATCATCAGTCTAACCCTGAACCAGGTGATCATCAGTATAATCCTGAACCATGTGATCATCAATCCAACCCTGAACCATGGGATCATCAATCCAAGCCTGAACCATGTGATCATCAATGTAACCGTGAACCAGGTGATCATCAATATAACCCTTAACCAGGTGCTCATCAGTCTAACCCTGAACCATGTGATCATCAATCCAACCCTGAATCATGTGATCATCAATCTAAGCGTAAACCAGGTTATCATCAGTCTAACCCTGAACCAGGTGATCATCAGTCTAATTCTGAACCATGTGATCATCAATCCAACCCTGAACCATGTGATCATCAATCGAACCGTGAACCAGGTGATCATCAATATGACACTTAACCAGGTGATCATCAGTCTAACCCTGAACTAGTGATGGGCAAATGAAGCTTTTGTGAAGCACTGAATCACTTGAGCCAACTGGTTTGAAAATGGGTTCATTCATCGAAGTTTCAGTTATAGTGACCTCTCCTGGCAAAGTTCAAACCCTGCACTGCAAGTTCGTTTGACAAGAAGCTTTCAGCTACACACATGCACAATCACCTCCTTTTTGCTTGCACTTAAAGTATCTTTCATTTTAAATGTTGATATACCCTAGACTTAATATTATATTCTGTGCACTTATAATAATTGACAAATGTGTGGAGTGTTGTTGAGTAGAGAATGCAGGGAAAATCTGGTATTGGTTGGGTGTGCTTGTGCAACTATGGAAGGGCTGATAATTTGGGATGAGGGTGGTCAAAGATTTTTATTGAGATACATAATTTTTTCAACAGTATTTGGGTTAAGTCTGTTTCTTTTCTTGGTGACAATTTCTCCACATTTGGAGAAGACTCGTTCACATGGAACAGATGAAGCAGGTGTGCATAAAATTTTTTTCGCCAGTTTAAACAAATTAGGATAAACACTCTGGTGGTTCTTCCAGTAATCCACTGGGTCTTCTGACCTGGCCAGTGGTGGTTCGGTCAAGTACCGCTGCACCTCCACAGTTGCGTCTGCAGTCGCATTCCTTGCCCTCCTTGCATCCGAAGCATCTCGATCCAGCGTTTCCCAAAGGTTCCTATCTGAGAGACAAACACGACAACAATCATCAGCATTTTAACTTATTAGAAAAAAAATACTATTCATAATATTACTTGTTGATGTTAGAGTTTCAGCAGTTGCTGGTTGAGCCGATGTGGAGGGCTGTTCCTCAGAGACTGTGGGGAGGGTGGTTTTGTTCCTTATACATTCGAAGCACTGTGCTGTCAGCCGCCTCACTGCTGCCTGGGCCTGTCCTTGATTGTAGAATCCAATAGTTTTAAATCTTGGATCCAGCAGCGTCGACATTGTCAGTGCCGTTTGGCTTTCCGCGGTCTCAAATTTATTTTGCATCATACACACTAAGTTTTGTCCCAGTTGTTTCACTGTTTCATGGGTTGTTTTTCCCGTAGTGTCAAACAAATACAACATAAGCATTTTTACCATTGGGATCACTTTGGACACTGACACTCTCTTTTCCTCAGAGAGTTCGACCGTTGCCTGGTGAAAGGGGGAAAGTAATTGGAGGCATGTTGCTGTCGTGTCATATTCATCAGAAGACAGTGGGATGACATCATTTTTTAGTGTTGCCAGAGCTGCACCCACTGACTGTCTCTCTTCGTATAAGCGTTGCAGCATGAGGAAGGTGCTGTTCCAGCGTGTGTCCACCTCTTGAATGAGTTTTTTGACAGGAATGCCCATCTGCTCTTGAACTTCTTTCAGCTTTTCTTTGGCTGTTGTGCTGGCTCTAAAGAAAGACACCACCTTCCGTGCCCTTGTGCGTAGTTCGTTGAGGCCAGGGGTTGCATCCAGAGACTTTTTAACGACCAGATTCAAAGAATGTGCAAAACAGAGTGCATGTCTCAAGTTAAGCATTCTGACAGAAGCAAGCATATTGGCTCCTGCGTCAGTCACAATTGAGGTCACTTTCCCCTCAAGGCTCCATTCCTCCATCAGAGATCTTGTGGCTGCACTGATGTTAGCTGCAGTATGTGCTTCAGGGAACGGCACCACTCCCAGGAGCACTGTGTCCAGCTTCATGGGGTCCTCCATGTAGTGGCAGGTCACTGCAAGATAGGCCTCCATGTTAATGGACGTCCACATGTCAGCAGTGAGACTCACAGCCTCCACCCTCGCCATGACAGCCTTGGCCTTGGTCTTCTCCTCCTCATATCTCTGAAGCACCATGCTCTTGAGAGCTCGCCTGGATGGAAGAACGTATGTGGGATCAAGCAATCCCACAAACTCCTTGAAGCCACAGTCATCCACGATGGAAAAAGGCTGCGAGTCTTTCACCACCATATTTACCAGAGCTTCATCCAGCTCTCGCTTCCGGTCCACTATGACAAATAGAAATAAGTAAATGATTAAAATAATACAAGAAGATTGATGTGAAACTTCACTTAAGTTAAGCTGGCCTACGACTCATGAAACACAGCCAGACCACATTGTGTTAGTGTGTCTAATAATATAATAATATAGCCAACCTTGATTTGCGGTCCCCTGATTTCCAGCAGCTCCATGTTTGGCAGTGAAGTGCCTAATCATGGAGGAAGTATTCCCATGATACTTCAGCTCAGCAGAACACACCAAGCACTGGACCTGGACAGAAAGTTATTTGTTAATAATAATACAGTTTGACTCTATAAAGCTGTCACATTAACAGCATAATTTATTATCATTAATCAATATACACAGATGGTAGACCATAGCTGTAGGTAGTTACTGTTAGACATGTAACTTCCTTCATTACAGATGTGACAGTACACCTACCTTATCTGCAGCGATCAGAATGAAGTGTTCCCACATTTCAGAACGACCTCTCTTCCTGGCTGGCTCCATAATGATCAAATGATCCAAAAAAGCAACGCAAAGCAATAACAACAACAACAACAACTCTCCGACAAAAACCCACAAACGGTGCATTTTCCAGAGCGTATATAAAGGACTTTTGGCGCTAACATTCAAAACTGTCACAGGTGAGGAGGCGTGTCAATGAATGACATCCTTGGACCGCGAACCAGTCAGGTGGTTCCCTCGGGAAACGAAGCAGTTGCTGCTTTGGACGTCATTGTCACGTGACTATTTTCCGCCCCAAAGCAAGCTCCGAAGCAGTGGTTCTATTGAATTGTAGTTCTAGGGTTTGAAACGTGTAACGAAGCTTCAGTGTCGAACTGCCATCACTACCCTGAACCATATGATCATCAGTCTAACCCTGAACCATGTGATCATCAATCCAACCCTGAACCATGTGATCATCAATCCAACCCTGAACCAGGTGATCATCAGTCTAACCCTGAACCAGGTGATCATCAGTCTAATCCTGAACCATGTGATCATCAGTCCAACCCTGAACCATGGGATCATCAATCCAAGCCTGAACCATGTGATCATCAATCTAACCCTGAACCAGGTGAACATCAGTCTAACCCTGAACGAGGTGATCATCAGTCTAATCCTGAACCATGTGATCATCAATCCAACCCTGAACCATGTGATCATCAATGTAACCGTGAACCAGGTGATCATCAATATAACCCTTAACCAGGTGCTCATCAGTCTAACCCTGAACCATGTGATCATCAATCCAACCCTGAATCATGTGATCATCAATCTAAGCGTAAACCAGGTTATCATCAGTCTAACCCTGAACCAGGTGATCATCAGTCTAATTCTGAACCATGTGATCATCAATCCAACCCTGAACCATGTGATAATCAATCGAACTGTGAACCAGGTGATCATCAATATGACCCTTAACCAGGTGATCATCAGTCTAACCCTGAACCATATGATCATCAGTCTAACCCTGAACCATGTGATCATCAATCTAACCCTGAACCATGTGATCATCAATCCAACCCTTTACCATGTGATCATCAATCTAACCCTGAACCAGGTGAACATCAGTCTAATCCTGGACCAGGTGATCATCAGTCTAATCCTGAACCATGTAATCATCAATCCAACCCTGAACCATGTGATCATCAATCTAACCGTGAACCAGGTGATCATCAATATAACCCTTAACCAGGTGATCATCAGTCTAACCCTGAACCATGTGATAATCAATCCAACCCTGAATTATGTGATCATCAATCTAACCGTGAACCAGGTGATCATCAATCTAACCTTGAACCAGGTGAACATCAGTCTAATCCTGAACCATGTGATCATCAATCCAACCCTGAACCATGTCATTATCAATCTATCCCTGAACCAGGTGAACATCAGTCTAATCCTGAACCATGTGATCATCAATCCAACCCTGAACCATGTCATTATAAATCTATCCCTGAACCAGGTGAACATCAGTCTAACCCTGAACCAGGTGATCATCAGTCTAATCCTGAAACATGTGGTCATCTATCCAACCCTGAACCATGTGATCATCAATGTAACCGTGAACCAGGTGATCATCAATATAACCCTTAACCAGGTGTTCATCAGTCTAACCCTGAACCATGTGATCATCAATCCAACGCTGAATCATGTTATCATCAATCTAACCGTGAACCAGGTGATCATCAGTCTAACCCTGAACCATGGGATCATCAATCCAAGCCTGAACCATGTGATCATCAATCTAACCCTGAACCAGGTGAACATCAGTCTAACCCTGAACCAGGTGATCATCAGTCTAATCCTGAACCATGTGATCATCAATCCAAACCTGAACCATGTGATCATCAATCTAACCCTGAACCAGGTGTTCATCAGTCTAACCCTGAACCATGGGATCATCAATCCAAGCCTGAACCATGTGATCATCAATCTAACCCTGAACGGGGTGAACATCAGTCTAACCCTGAACCAGGTGATCATCAGTCTAATCCTGAACCATGTGATCATCAATCCAAACCTGAACCATGTGATCATCAATGTAACCGTGAACCAGGTGATCATCAATATAACCCTTAACCAGGTGCTCATCAGTCTAACCCTGAACCATGTGATCATCAATCTAATCCTGAAAAACGTGATCATCAATCTATCCCTGAACCAGGTGAACATCGATCTAATCCATAACCATGTGATCATCAGTCTAATCCTGAACCAGGTGAACATCAATCTAACCCCAAAACATGTAATCATCAATCCACCCTGAACCATGTGATCATCAATCTAACCCCGAACCAGGTGAACAACAGTCTAACCCTGAACCAGGTGATCATCAGTCAAACCCTAAACCATGTGATCATCAATCTAACCTTGAACCAGGTGAACATCAATCTAACCCTGAACCATGTGATCATCAATCTAACCATGAACCAGGTGGTCATCAACGTAACCCTTAACCAGGTGATCATCAATCTAACCCTGAACCAGGTGAACATCAATCTAACCATGAACCAGGTGAACATCAGTCTAACCCTGAACCATGTGATCATCAATCCAACCCTGAACCATGTGATCATCAATCGAACCGTGAACCAGGTGATCATCAATATGACCCTTAACCAGGTGATCATCAGGCTAACCCTGAACCAGGTGATCATCAGTCTAATCCTGAACCATGTGATCATCAATCCAACCCTGAACCATGTGATCATCAATCTAACCGTGAACCAGGTGATCATCAATATAACCGTGAACAAAGTGATCATCAATGAAACCCTTAAACAGGAGATCATCAATCCAACCCTGAACCATGTGATCATCAATCCTATCCTGAACCATGTGATTATCAATCCAACCCTGTACCATGTGATCATCAATCTAACCGTGAACCAGGTGATCATCAATATAACCCTTAACCAGGTGATCATCAGTCTAACCCTGAACCAGGTGATCATCAGTCCAATCATGGACCATGTGATCATCAATCCAACCCTAAACCATTTGATCATCAATCTAACCATGAACCAGGTGAACATCAGTCTAACCCTGAACCAAGTGATCATCAATCCAACCCTGAACCATGTGATCATCAATCGAACCGTGAACCAGGTGATCATCAATATGACCCTTAACCAGGTGATCATCAGGCTAACCCTGAACCAGGTGATCATCAGTCTAATCCTGAACCATGTGATCATCAATCCAACCCTGAACCATGTGATCATCAATCTAACCATGAACCAGGTGATCATCAATATAACCGTGAACAAAGTGATCATCAATGAAACCCTTAAACAGGAGATCAGCAGTGTAACCCTGAACCATATGATCATCAATCCAACCCTGAACCATGTGATCATCAATGTAACCCTGAACCAGGTGATCATTTGTCTAATCCTGAACCATGTGATCATCAATGTAACCGTCAACCAGGTGATAATCAATATAACCCTTATCCAGGTATTCATGAGTCTAACCCTGAACCATATGATCATCAATCCAACCCTGAAACATTGGATCATCAATGTAACCGTGAACCAGGTGATCATGAGTCTAACCCTGAACCATATGATCATCAATCCAACCCTGAACCATTTGATCATCAATGTTACCGTCAACCAGGTGATCATGAGTCTAACCCTGAACCATGTGATCATCAATCTAACCGTGAACAAGGTTATCATCAATATAACCCTTAAACAGGAGATCATCAGTCTAACCCTGAACCAGGTGATCATCAGTCCTATCCTGAACCATGTGATCATCAATCCAACCCTGTACCATGTGATCATCAATCTAACCGTGAACCAGGTGATCATCAATATAACCCTTAACCAGGTGATCATCAGTCTAACCCTGAACCAGGTGATCATCAGTCCAATCATGGACCATGTGATCATCAATCCAACCCTAAACCATTTGATCATCAATCTAACCGTGAACCAGGTGATCATCAATATAATCCTTAACCAGGTGATCATGAGTCTAACCCTGAACCAGGTGATCATCAGTCTAATCCTGAACCATGTGATCATCAATCCAATCCTGGACCATGTGATCATCAATCCAACCCTGGACCATGTGATCATCAATCTAACCGTGAACAAGGTGATCATCAATAAAACCCTTAAACAGGTGATGATCAGTCTAACCCTAAACTAGGTGATCATCAATCCAATCCTGAACCATGTGATCATTAATCCAACCCAGAACCATTTGATCGTCAATCTAACCCTGAACCATGTGATCATCAATCTAACCATGAACCAGGTGAACATCAGTCTAACCATGAACCATGTGATCATCAATCTAACCCTGAACCATGTGATCATCAATCTAATCCTGGACCATGTGATTATCAATCTAACCGTGAACAAAGTGATCATCAATGTAACCCTTAAACAGGTGATCATCAGTCTAACCCTGAACCAGGTGATCATCAGTCCAATCCTGAACCATGTGATCATCAATCCAACCCTGAACCATTTGATCATCAATGTAACCGTCAACCAGGTGATCATGAGTCTAACCCTGAACCATATGATCATCAATCCAACCCTGAACCATGTGATCATCAGGCGAATCCAGAACCATGTGATCATCAATGTAACCCTGAACCATGTGATCATCAATCTAACCGTGAACAAGGTGATCATCAATATAACCCTTAAACAGGAGATCATCAGTCTAACCCTGAACCAGGTGATCATCAGTCCTATCCTGAACCATGTGATCATCAATCCAACCCTGAACCATGTGATCATCAATGTAACCGTCAACCAGGTGATCATCAATATAATCCTTAACCAGTTGATCATGAGTCTAACCCTGAACCATATGATCATCAATCCAACCCTGAACCATGTGATCATCAATGTAACCGTCAATCAGGTGATCATCAATATAACCCTTAACCAGGTGATCATGAGTCTAACCCTGAACCATATGATCATCAATCCAACCCTGAACCATGTGATCATCAATGTAACCGTGAACCAGGTGATCATCTATATAACCCTTAACCAGGTGATCATGAGTCTAACCCTGAACCATATGATCATCAATCCAACCCTGAACCATGTGATCATCAATCTAATCGTGAACCAGGTGATTTTCAGTCTAATCTTGAACCATATGATCATCAATCCGACCCTGAACCATGTGATCATCAATCTAACCGTGAACCAGGTGATCATCAATATAACCCTTAACCAGGTGGTCAACAGTCTAATCCTGAACCATGTGATCATCAGGCAAATCCTGAACCATGTGATCATCAATGTAACCCTGAACCATATGATCATCAATCTAACCGTGAACAAGGTGATCATCAATATAACCCTTAAACAGGTGATCATCAGTCTAACCCTGAACCAGGTGATCATCAGTCCAATCCTGAACCATGTGATCATCAATCCAACCCTGAACCATGTGATCATCAATCTAACCGTGAACCAGGTGATCATCAATATAACCCTTAACGAGGTGATCATCAGGCTAACCCTGAACCAGGTGATCATCAGTCTAATCCTGAACCATGTGATCATCAATCCAACCCTGAACCAGGTGATCATCAATATAATCCTTAACGAGGTGATCATCAGGCTAACCCTGAACCAGGTGATCATTTGTCTAATCCTGAACCATGTGATCATCAATGTAACCGTGAACCAGGTGATCATGAGTCTAACCCTGAACCATATGATCATCAATCCAACCCTGAACCATGTGATCATCAGGCGAATCCTGAACCATGTGATCATCAATGTAACCCTGAACCATGTGATCATCAATCTAACCGTGAACAAGGTGATCATCAATATAACCCTTAAACAGGAGATCATCAGTCTAACCCTGAACCAGGTGATCTTCAGTCCTATCCTGAACCATGTCATCATCAATCCAACCCTGAACCATGTGATCATCAATCTAACCGTGAACCAGGTGATCATCAATATAATCCTTAACGAGGTGATCATCAGGCTAACCCTGAACCAGGTGATCAACAGTCTAATCTTGAACAATGTGATCATCAATCCAACCCTGAACCTTGTGATCATCAATGTAACCATGAACCAGGAGATCATCAATATAACCCTTAACCAGGTGATCATGAGTCTAACCCTGAACCATATGATCAATAATCCAACCCTGAACCATGTGATCATCAAATTAACCGTGAACCAGGTGATAATCAATCTAACGTTGAACCAGGTGATCATCAGTCTAACCTCAATCTAACCCTGAACCATGTGATCATCAATCTAGTCCTGGACCATGTGATCATCAATCTAACCGTGAACAAAGTGATCATCAATGAAACCCTTAAACAGGAGATCATCAGTCTAACCCTGAACCAGGTGATCATCAGTCCTATCCTGAACCATGTGATCATCAATCTAACCGTGAACCAGGTGATCATCAATATAACCCTTAACGAGGTGATCATCAGGCTAACCCTGAACCAGGTGATCATCAGTCTAATCCTGAACCATGTGATCATCAGTCCAACCCTGAACCATGTGATCATCAATCTAACCGTGAACCAGATGATAATCAATATAACCGTGAACAAAGTGATCATCAATGAAACCCTTAAACAGGAGATCATCAGTGTAACCCTGAACCAGGTGATCATCAGTCCTATCCTGAACCATGTGATCATCAATCCAACCCTGAATCATATGATCATCAATCCAACCCTGAACCATGTGATCATCAATGTAACCTTGAACCAGGTGATCATTTGTCTAATCCTGAACCATGTGATCATCAATGTAACCGTCAACCAGGTGATCATTAATATAACCCTTAACCAGGTGATCATGAGTCTAACCCTGAACCATATGATCATCAATCCAACCCTGAACCATGTGATCATCAATGTAACCGTGAACCAGGTGATCATGAGTCTAACCCTGAACCATATGATCATCAATCCAACCCTGAACCATTTGATCATCAATGTAACCGTCAACCAGGTGATCATGAGTCTAACCCTGAACCATGTGATCATCAATCTAACCGTGAACAAGGTGATCATCAATATAACCCTTAAACAGGAGATCATCAGTCTAACCCTGAACCAGGTGATCATAAGTCCTATCCTGAACCATGTGATCATCAATCCAAACCTGAACCATGTGATCATCAATCTAACCGTGAACCAGGTGATCATCAATATAACCCTTAACGAGGTGATCACCAGTCTAATCCTGAACCATGTGATCATCAATCCAACCCTGAACCATGTGATCATCAATGTAACCGTCAATCAGGTGATCATCAATATAACCCTTAATCAGGTGATCATGAGTCTAACCCTGAACCATATGATCATCAATCCAACCCTGAACCATGTGATCATCAATGTAACCGTGGACCAGGTGA
Source organism: Antennarius striatus (assembly GCF_040054535.1). Lineage (NCBI taxonomy): Eukaryota > Metazoa > Chordata > Actinopteri > Lophiiformes > Antennariidae > Antennarius > Antennarius striatus. Next base: position 474,384 of record NC_090781.1, on the reverse strand, counting down.
TCATCTATATAACCCTTAACCAGGTGATCATGAGTCTAACCCTGAACCATATGATCATCAATCCAACCCTGAACCATGTGATCATCAATCTAATCGTGAACCAGGTGATCAACAGTCTAATCTTGAACAATGTGATCATCAATCCAACCCTGAACCTTGTGATCATCAATGTAACCATGAACCAGAAGATCATCAATATAAGCCTTAACCAGGTGATCATCAGTCTAACCCTGAACCATATGATCATCAATCTAACCGTGAACAAGGTGATCATCAATATAAACCTTAACCAGGTGATCATGAGTCTAACCCTGAACCATATGATCAATAATCCAACCCTGAACCATGTGATCATCAAACTAACCGTGAACCAGGTGATAATCAATCTAACGTTGAACCAGGTGATCATCAGTCTAACCTCAATCTAACCCTGAACCATGTGATCATCAATCTAGTCCTGGACCATGTGATCATCTATCTAACCGTGAACAAAGTGATCATCAATGAAACCCTTAAACAGGAGATCATCAGTCTAACCCTGAACCAGGTGATCATCAGTCCTATCCTGAACCATGTGATCATCAATCCAACCCTGAACCATGTGATCATCAATCTAACCGTGAACCAGGTGATCATCAATATAACCCTTAACGAGGTGATCATCAGGCTAACCCTGAACCAGGTGATCATCAGTCTAATCCTGAACCATGTGATCATCAATGTAACCATGAACCAGGAGATCATCAATATAACCCTTAACCAGGTGATCATGAGTCTAACCCTGAACCATATGATCAATAATCCAACCCTGAACCATGTGATCATCAAATTAACCGTGAACCAGGTGATCATCAATCTAACGTTGAACCAGGTGATCATCAGTCTAACCTCAATCTAACCCTGAACCATGTGATCATCAATCTAGTCCTGGACCATGTGATCATCAATCTAACCGTGAACAAAGTGATCATCAATGAAACCCTTAAACAGGAGATCATCAGTCTAACCCTGAACCAGGTGATCATCAGTCCTATCCTGAACCATGTGATCATCAATCCAACCCTGAACCATGTTATCATCAATCTAACCGTGAACCAGGTGATCATCAATATAACCCTTAACAAGGTGATCATCAGGCTAACCCTGAACCAGGTGATCATCAGTCTAATCCTGAACCATGTGATCATCAATCCAACCCTGAACCATGTGATCATCAATCTAACCGTGAACCAGATGATAATCAATATAACCGTGAACAAAGTGATCATCAATGAAACCCTTAAACAGGAGATCATCAGTGTAACCCTGAACCAGGTGATCATCAGTCCTATCCTGAACCATGTGATCATCAATCCAACCCTGAATCATATGATCATCAATCCAACCCTGAACCATGTGATCATCAATGTAACCCTGAACCAGGTGATCATTTGTCTAATCCTGAACCATGTGATCATCAATGTAACCGTGAACCAGGTGATCATTAATATAACCCTTAACCAGGTGATCATGAGTCTAACCCTGAACCATATGATCATCAATCCAACCCTGAACCATGTGATCATCAATGTAACCGTGAACCAGGTGATCATGAGTCTAACCCTGAACCATATGATCATCAATCCAACCCTGAACCATTTGATCATCAATGTAACCGTCAACCAGGTGATCATGAGTCTAACCCTGAACCATGTGATCATCAATCTAACCGTGAACAAGGTGATCATCAATATAACCCTTAAACAGGAGATCATCAGTCTAACCCTGAACCAGGTGATCATCAGTCTAATCCTGAACCATGTGATCATCAATGTAACCATGAACCAGGAGATCATCAATATAACCCTTAACCAGGTGATCATGAGTCTAACCCTGAACCATATGATCAATAATCCAACCCTGAACCATGTGATCATCAAATTAACCGTGAACCAGGTGATCATCAATCTAACGTTGAACCAGGTGATCATCAGTCTAACCTCAATCTAACCCTGAACCATGTGATCATCAATCTAGTCCTGGACCATGTGATCATCAATCTAACCGTGAACAAAGTGATCATCAATGAAACCCTTAAACAGGAGATCATCAGTCTAACCCTGAACCAGGTGATCATCAGTCCTATCCTGAACCATGTGATCATCAATCCAACCCTGAACCATGTTATCATCAATCTAACCGTGAACCAGGTGATCATCAATATAACCCTTAACAAGGTGATCATCAGGCTAACCCTGAACCAGGTGATCATCAGTCTAATCCTGAACCATGTGATCATCAATCCAACCCTGAACCATGTGATCATCAATCTAACCGTGAACCAGATGATAATCAATATAACCGTGAACAAAGTGATCATCAATGAAACCCTTAAACAGGAGATCATCAGTGTAACCCTGAACCAGGTGATCATCAGTCCTATCCTGAACCATGTGATCATCAATCCAACCCTGAATCATATGATCATCAATCCAACCCTGAACCATGTGATCATCAATGTAACCCTGAACCAGGTGATCATTTGTCTAATCCTGAACCATGTGATCATCAATGTAACCGTGAACCAGGTGATCATTAATATAACCCTTAACCAGGTGATCATGAGTCTAACCCTGAACCATATGATCATCAATCCAACCCTGAACCATGTGATCATCAATGTAACCGTGAACCAGGTGATCATGAGTCTAACCCTGAACCATATGATCATCAATCCAACCCTGAACCATTTGATCATCAATGTAACCGTCAACCAGGTGATCATGAGTCTAACCCTGAACCATGTGATCATCAATCTAACCGTGAACAAGGTGATCATCAATATAACCCTTAAACAGGAGATCATCAGTCTAACCCTGAACCAGGTGATCATAAGTCCTATCCTGAACCATGTGATCATCAATCCAAACCTGAACCATGTGATCATCAATCTAACCGTGAACCAGGTGATCATCAATATAACCCTTAACGAGGTGATCACCAGTCTAATCCTGAACCATGTGATCATCAATCCAACCCTGAACCATGTGATCATCAATGTAACCGTCAACCAGGTGATCATCAATATAATCCTTAACCAGTTGATCATGAGTCTAACCCTGAACCATATGATCATCAATCCAACCCTGAACCATGTGATCATCAATGTAACCGTCAATCAGGTGATCATCAATATAACCCTTAATCAGGTGATCATGAGTCTAACCCTGAACCATATGATCATCAATCCAACCCTGAACCATGTGATCATCAATGTAACCGTGGACCAGGTGATCATCTATATAACCCTTAACCAGGTGATCATGAGTCTAACCCTGAACCATATGATCATCAATCCAACCCTGAACCATGTGATCATCAATCTAATCGTGAACCAGGTGATCAACAGTCTAATCTTGAACAATGTGATCATCAATCCAACCCTGAACCTTGTGATCATCAATGTAACCATGAACCAGAAGATCATCAATATAACCCTTAACCAGGTGATCATGAGTCTAACCCTGAACCATATGATCAATAATCCAACCCTGAACCATGTGATCATCAAACTAACCGTGAACCAGGTGATAATCAATCTAACGTTGAACCAGGTGATCATCAGTCTAACCTCAATCTAACCCTGAACCATGTGATCATCAATCTAGTCCTGGACCATGTGATCATCTATCTAACCGTGAACAAAGTGATCATCAATGAAACCCTTAAACAGGAGATCATCAGTCTAACCCTGAACCAGGTGATCATCAGTCCTATCCTGAACCATGTGATCATCAATCCAACCCTGAACCATGTGATCATCAATCTAACCGTGAACCAGGTGATCATCAATATAACCCTTAACGAGGTGATCATCAGGCTAACCCTGAACCAGGTGATCATCAGTCCTATCCTGAACCATGTGATCATCAATCCAACCCTGAACCATGTGATCATCAATCTAACCGTGAACCAGGTGATAATCAATATAACCGTGAACAAAGTGATCATCAATGAAACCCTTAAACAGGAGATCATCAGTGTAACCCTGAACCAGGTGATCATCAGTCCTATCCTGAACCATGTGATGATCAATCCAACCCTGAATCATATGATCATCAATCCAACCCTGAACCATGTGATCATCAATGTAACCCTGAACCAGGTGATCATTAGTCTAATCCTGAACCATGTGATCATCAATGTAACCGTCAACCAGGTGATCATCAATATAACCCTTAACCAGGTGATCATGAGTCTAACCCTGAACCATATGATCATCAATCCAACCCTGAACCATGTGATCATCAATGTAACCGTGAACCAGGTGATCATGAGTCTAACCCTGAACCATATGATCATCAATCCAACCCTGAACCATTTGATCATCAATGTAACCGTCAACCAGGTGATCATGAGTCTAACCCTGAACCATGTGATCATCAATCTAACCGTGAACAAGGTGATCATCAATATAACCCTTAAACAGGAGATCATCAGTCTAACCCTGAACCAGGTGATCATAAGTCCTATCCTGAACCATGTGATCATCAATCCAAACCTGAACCATGTGATCATCAATCTAACCGTGAACCAGGTGATCATCAATATAACCCTTAACGAGGTGATTATCAGGCTAACCCTGAACCAGGTGATCATCAGTCTAAACCTGAACCATGTGATCATCAATCCAACCCTGAACCATGTGATCATCAATGTAACCGTCAACCAGGTGATCATCAATATAATCCTTAACCAGTTGATCATGAGTCTAACCCTGAACCATATGATCATCAATCCAACCCTGAACCATGTGATCATCAATGTAACCGTCAATCAGGTGATCATCAATATAACCCTTAATCAGGTGATCATGAGTCTAACCCTGAACCATATGATCATCAATCCAACCCTGAACCATGTGATTATCAATGTAACCGTGGACCAGGTGATCATCTATATAACCCTTAACCAGGTGATCATGAGTCTAACCTTGAACCATATGATCATCAATCCAACCCTGAACCATGTGATCATCAATCTAATCGTGAACCAGGTGATTTTCAGTCTAATCTTGAACCATATGATCATCAATCCAACCCTGAACCATGTGATCATCAATCTAACCGTGAACCAGGTGATCATCAATATCACCCTTAACCAGGTGGTCATCAGTCTAATCCTGAACCATGTGATCATCAGGCAAATCCTGAACCATGTGATCATCAATGTAACCCTGAACCGTGTGATCATCAGTCTAACCCTGAACCAGGTGATCATCAGTCCAATCCTGAACCATGTGATCATCAATCCAACCCTGAACCAATGTGATCATCAATCCAACCGTGAACCAGGTGATCATCAATATAACCCTTAACGAGGTGATCAACAGGCTAACCCTGAACCAGGTGATCATCAGTCTAATCCTGAACCATGTGATCATCAATCCAACCCTAAACCATGTGATCATCAATCTAACCGTGAACCAGGTGATCATCAATATAATCCTTAACGAGGTGATCATCAGGCTAACCCTGAACCAGGTGATCCAAAGTCTAATCTTGAACAATGTGATCATCAATCCAACCCTGAACCTTGTGATCATCAATGTAACCATGAACGGGTGATCATCCATATAACCCTTAACCAGGTGATCATGAGTCTAACCCTGAACCATGTGATCATCAATCCAACCCTAAACCATTTGATCATCAATCTAACCGTGAACAAAGTGATCATCAATGTAACCCTTAAACAGGTGATCATCAGTCCAATCCTGAACCATGTGATCATCAATCCAACCCTGGACCATTTGATCATCAGTCTAATCCTGAACCATGTGATCATCAGGCAAATCCTGAACCATGTGATCATCAATGTAACCCTGAACCATGTGATCATCAATCTAACCGTGAACAAGGTGATCATCAATATAACCCTTAAACAGGTGATCATCAGTCTAACCCTGAACCAGGTGATCATCAGTCCAATCCTGAACCATGTGATCATCAATCCAACCCTGAACCATGTGATCATCAATGTAACCGTGAACCAGGTGATCATCTATATAACCCTTAACCAGGTGATCATTAGTCTAACCCTGAACCATATGATCATCAATCCAACCCTGAAACATTTGATCATCAATGTAACCGTGAACCAGGTGATCATCAATATAACCCTTAACGAAGTGATCACCAGGCTAACCCTGAACCATGTGATCATCAATGTAACCGTGAACCAGGTGATCATCAATATAACCCTTAACCAGGTGATCATCAGTCTAACCCTGAACCAGGTGATCATCAGTCTAATCCTGAACCATGTGATCATCAATCCAACCCTGGACCATGTGATCATCAATCTAACCGTGAACAAGGTGATCATCAATATAACCCTTAAACAGGTGATCATCAGTCTAACCCTGAACCAGGTGATCATCAATCCAACCCTGAACCATGTGATCATCAATCTAACCCTGAACCAGGTGATCATCAGTCTACCCTGAACCATGTGATCATCAATCCAACCCTGAACCATCTGATCATCAATCTAACCCTGAACAATGTGATCATCAGTCTAACCCTGAACCATGTGATCATTAATTCAAACCTGGACCATGTGATCATCAATCTAACCGTGAACAAGGTGATCATCAATATAACCCTTAAACAGGTGATCATCAGTCTAACCCTGAACCAGGTGATCATCAGTCCAATCCTGAACCATGTGATCATCAATCCAACCCTGAACCATGTGATCATCAATCTAACCGTGAACCAGGTGATCATCAATATAACACTTAACGAAGTGATCATCAGGCTAACCCTGAACCAGGTGATCATCAGTCTAATCCTGAACCATGTGATCATCAATCCAACCCTGAACCATGTGATCATCAATGTAACCGTCAACCAGGTGATCATCAATGTAACCCTTAACCAGGTGATCGTGAGTCTAACCCTGAACCATATGATCATCAATCCAACCCTGAACCATGTGATCATCAATCCAACCCTGAACCATGTGATCATCAATCTAACCGTGAACCAGGTGATCATCAATATAACACTTAACGAAGTGATCATCAGGCTAACCCTGAACCAGGTGATCATCAGTCTAATCCTGAACCATGTGATCATCAATCCAACCCTGAACCAGGTGATCATCAATGTAACCCTTAACCAGGTGATCGTGAGTCTAACCCTGAACCATATGATCATCAATCCAACCCTGAACCATGTGATCATCAATGTAACCGTGAACCAGGTGATCATCTATATAACCCTTAACCAGGTGATCATGAGTCTAACCCTGAACCATATGATCATCAATCCAACCCTGAAACATTTTGACATCAATGTAACCCTGAACCAGGTGATCATCAATGTAACCGTGAACAAAGTGATCATCAATGAAACCCTTAAACAGGAGATCATCAGTCTAACCCTGAACCAGGTGATCATCAGTCCTATCCTGAACCATGTGATCATCAATCCAACCCTGAACCATGTGATCATCAATCTAACCGTGAACCAGGTGATCATCAATATAACCCTTAACGAGGTGATCATCAGGCTAACCCTGAACCAGGTGATCATCAGTCTAATCCTGAACCATGTGATCATCAATCCAACCCTGAACCATGTGATCATCAATCCAACCCTGGACCATTTGATCATCAGTCTAATCCTGAACCATGTGATCATCAGGCAAATCCTGAACCATGTGATCATCAATGTAACCCTGAACCATGTGATCATCAATCTAACCGTGAACAAGGTGATCATCAATATAACCCTTAAACAGGTGATCATCAGTCTAACCCTGAACCAGGTGATCATCAGTCCAATCCTGAACCATGTGATCATCAATCCAACCCTGAACCATGTGATCATCAATGTAACCGTGAACCAGGTGATCATCTATATAACCCTTAACCAGGTGATCATTAGTCTAACCCTGAACCATATGATCATCAATCCAACCCTGAAACATTTGATCATCAATGTAACCGTGAACCAGGTGATCATCAATATAACCCTTAACGAAGTGATCACCAGGCTAACCCTGAACCATGTGATCATCAATGTAACCGTGAACCAGGTGATCATCAATATAACCCTTAACCAGGTGATCATCAGTCTAACCCTGAACCAGGTGATCATCAGTCTAATCCTGAACCATGTGATCATCAATCCAACCCTGGACCATGTGATCATCAATCTAACCGTGAACAAGGTGATCATCAATATAACCCTTAAACAGGTGATCATCAGTCTAACCCTGAACCAGGTGATCATCAATCCAACCCTGAACCATGTGATCATCAATCTAACCCTGAACCAGGTGATCATCAGTCTAACCCTGAACCATCTGATCATCAATCTAACCCTGAACAATGTGATCATCAGTCTAACCCTGAACCATGTGATCATTAATTCAACCCTGGACCATGTGATCATCAATCTAACCGTGAACAAGGTGATCATCAATATAACCCTTAAACAGGTGATCATCAGTCTAACCCTGAACCAGGTGATCATCAGTCCAATCCTGAACCATGTGATCATCAATCCAACCCTGAACCATGTGATCATCAATCTAACCGTGAACCAGGTGATCATCAATATAACACTTAACGAAGTGATCATCAGGCTAACCCTGAACCAGGTGATCATCAGTCTAATCCTGAACCATGTGATCATCAATCCAACCCTGAACCATGTGATCATCAATGTAACCGTCAACCAGGTGATCATCAATGTAACCCTTAACCAGGTGATCGTGAGTCTAACCCTGAACCATATGATCATCAATCCAACCCTGAACCATGTGATCATCAATCCAACCCTGAACCATGTGATCATCAATCTAACCGTGAACCAGGTGATCATCAATATAACACTTAACGAAGTGATCATCAGGCTAACCCTGAACCAGGTGATCATCAGTCTAATCCTGAACCGTGTGATCATCAATCCAACCCTGAACCATGTGATCATCAATGTAACCGTCAACCAGGTGATCATCAATGTAACCCTTAACCAGGTGATCGTGAGTCTAACCCTGAACCATATGATCATCAATCCAACCCTGAACCATGTGATCATCTATATAACCCTTAACCAGGTGATCATGAGTCTAACCCTGAACCATATGATCATCAATCCAACCCTGAAACATTTTGACATCAATGTAACCCTGAACCAGGTGATCATCAATGTAACCGTGAACAAAGTGATCATCAATGAAACACTTAAACAGGAGATCATCAGTCTAACCCTGAACCAGGTGATCATCAGTCCAATCCTGAACCATGTGATCATCAATCCAACACTGAACCATGTGATCGTCAATCTAACCGTGAACCAGGTGATCATCAATATAACCCTTAACGAGGTGATCATCAGGCTAACCCTGAACCAGGTGATCATCAGTCTAATCCTGAACCATGTGATCATCAATCCAACCCTGAACCATGTGATCATCAATCTAACCGTGAACCAGGTGATAATCAATATAACCGTGAACAAAGTGATCATCAATGAAACCCTTAAACAGGAGATCATCAGTGTAACCCTGAACCAGGTGATCATCAGTCCTATCCTGAACCATGTGATGATCAATCCAACCCTGAATCATATGATCATCAATCCAACCCTGAACCATGTGATCATCAATGTAACCCTGAACCAGGTGATCATTTGTCTAATCCTGAACCATGTGATCATCAATGTAACCGTCAACCAGGTGATCATCAATATAACCCTTAACCAGGTGATCATGAGTCTAACCCTGAACCATATGATCATCAATCCAACCCTGAACCATGTGATCATCAATGTAACCGTGAACCAGGTGATCATGAGTCTAACCCTGAACCATATGATCATCAATCCAACCCTGAACCATTTGATCATCAATGTAACCGTCAACCAGGTGATCATGAGTCTAACCCTGAACCATGTGATCATCAATCTAACCGTGAACAAGGTGATCATCAATATAACCCTTAAACAGGAGATCATCAGTCTAACCCTGAACCAGGTGATCATAAGTCCTATCCTGAACCATGTGATCATCAATCCAAACCTGAACCATGTGATCATCAATCTAACCGTGAACCAGGTGATCATCAATATAACCCTTAACGAGGTGATCATCAGGCTAACCCTGAACCAGGTGATCATCAGTCTAATCCTGAACCATGTGATCATCAATCCAACCCTGAACCATGTGATCATCAATGTAACCGTCAACCAGGTGATCATCAATATAATCCTTAACCAGTTGATCATGAGTCTAACCCTGAACCATATGATCATCAATCCAACCCTGAACCATGTGATCATCAATGTAACCGTCAATCAGGTGATCATCAATATAACCCTTAATCAGGTGATCATGAGTCCAACCCTGAACCATATGATCATCAATCCAACCCTGAACCATGTGATTATCAATGTAACCGTGGACCAGGTGATCATCTATATAACCCTTAACCAGGTGATCATGAGTCTAACCTTGAACCATATGATCATCAATCCAACCCTGAACCATGTGATCATCAATCTAATCGTGAACCAGGTGATTTTCAGTCTAATCTTGAACCATATGATCATCAATCCAACCCTGAACCATGTGATCATCAATCTAACCGTGAACCAGTTGATCATCAATATCACCCTTAACCAGGTGGTCATCAGTCTAATCCTGAACCATGTGATCATCAGGCAAATCCTGAACCATGTGATCATCAATGTAACCCTGAACCGTGTGATCATCAGTCTAACCCTGAACCAGGTGATCATCAGTCCAATCCTGAACCATGTGATCATCAATCCAACCCTGAACCAATGTGATCATCAATCCAACCGTGAACCAGGTGATCATCAATATAACCCTTAACGAGGTGATCAACAGGCTAACCCTGAACCAGGTGATCATCAGTCTAATCCTGAACCATGTGATCATCAATCCAACCCTAAACCATGTGATCATCAATCTAACCGTGAACCAGGTGATCATCAATATAATCCTTAACGAGGTGATCATCAGGCTAACCCTGAACCAGGTGATCCAAAGTCTAATCTCGAACAATGTGATCATCAATCCAACCCTGAACCTTGTGATCATCAATGTAACCATGAACGGGTGATCATCAATATAACCCTTAACCAGGTGATCATGAGTCTAACCCTGAACCATGTGATCATCAATCCAACCCTAAACCATTTGATCATCAATCTAACCGTGAACAAAGTGATCATCAATGTAACCCTTAAACAGGTGATCATCAGTCCAATCCTGAACCATGTGATCATCAATCCAACCCTGGACCATTTGATCATCAGTCTAATCCTGAACCATGTGATCATCAGGCAAATCCTGAACCATGTGATCATCAATGTAACCCTGAACCATGTGATCATCAATCTAACCGTGAACAAGGTGATCATCAATATAACCCTTAAACAGGTGATCATCAGTCTAACCCTGAACCAGGTGATCATCAGTCCAATCCTGAACCATGTGATCATCAATCCAACCCTGAACCATGTGATCATCAATGTAACCGTGAACCAGGTGATCATCTATATAACCTTAAACCAGGTGATCATTAGTCTAACCCTGAACCATATGATCATCAATCCAACCCTGAAACATTTGATCATCAATGTAACCGTGAACCAGGTGATCATCAATATAACCCTTAACGAAGTGATCACCAGGCTAACCCTGAACCATGTGATCATCAATGTAACCGTGAACCAGGTGATCATCAATATAACCCTTAACCAGGTGATCATCAGTCTAACCCTGAACCAGGTGATCATCAGTCTAATCCTGAACCATGTGATCATCAATCCAACCCTGGACCATGTGATCATCAATCTAACCGTGAACAAGGTGATCATCAATATAACCCTTAAACAGGTGATCATCAGTCTAACCCTGAACCAGGTGATCATCAATCCAACCCTGAACCATGTGATCATCAATCTAACCCTGAACCAGGTGATCATCAGTCTAACCCTGAACCATGTGATCATCAATCCAACCCTGAACCATCTGATCATCAATCTAACCCTGAACAATGTGATCATCAGTCTAACCCTGAACCATGTGATCATTAATTCAACCCTGGACCATGTGATCATCAATCTAACCGTGAACAAGGTGATCATCAATATAACCCTTAAACAGGTGATCATCAGTCTAACCCTGAACCAGGTGATCATCAGTCCAATCCTGAACCATGTGATCATCAATCCAACCCTGAACCATGTGATCATCAATCTAACCGTGAACCAGGTGATCATCAATATAACACTTAACGAAGTGATCATCAGGCTAACCCTGAACCAGGTGATCATCAGTCTAATCCTGAACCATGTGATCATCAATCCAACCCTGAACCATGTGATCATCAATGTAACCGTCAACCAGGTGATCATCAATGTAACCCTTAACCAGGTGATCGTGAGTCTAACCCTGAACCATATGATCATCAATCCAACCCTGAACCATGTGATCATCAATCCAACCCTGAACCATGTGATCATCAATCTAACCGTGAACCAGGTGATCATCAATATAACACTTAACGAAGTGATCATCAGGCTAACCCTGAACCAGGTGATCATCAGTCTAATCCTGAACCATGTGATCATCAATCCAACCCTGAACCATGTGATCATCAATGTAACCGTCATCCAGGTGATCATCAATGTAACCCTTAACTAGGTGATCGTGAGTCTAACCGTGAACCATATGATCATCAATCCAACCCTGAACCATGTGATCATCAATGTAACCGTGAACCAGGTGATCATCTATATAACCCTTAACCAGGTGATCATGAGTCTAACCCTGAACCATATGATCATCAATCCAACCCTGAAACATTTTGACATCAATGTAACCCTGAACCAGGTGATCATCAATGTAACCGTCAACCAGGTGATCATCAATATAACCCTTAACCAGGTGATCATGAGTCTAACCCTGAACCATATGATCATCAATCCAACCCTGAACCATGTGATCATCAATGTAACCGTGAACTGTGGAAGCGAAATAATGCATGTGTGGGTCACATTTCAAATCAGAGGAAACACATTTTCAAGTTTGGCAGCGAATAACCAGATTGTCCGAAAAACAGGAAGACAGGAAGCGGGTCAACCTGACATGGGCTGGTTACCTAGATTTGGACAGTTGCCGGGAACAATTGGTTTCCTGTTTTCTCATGAATAGGACACGTACAAAGCTCACATACACACAAATGGACAACTGTGACTATAAAAGGGTCAGGAGACATGCATCCAGTGGCTGTTCCCGATTGATCTGTACTGATGATCTGCGTATCAAATAAAGAATTCCCGTTTTGGCTGTAACATCATCCTCGTTGTACTTTGGTTTTATTTTGGTATTTTGCTGGACAAAACACTCTCACCACATAACTGGCGTCACGAACAGGATCAGGATTGACTAGAGGATCTCTGAAGGGAAGGAGAGCGGTCGGTGCAGCTCCGAGGGGCATCCTCTCTGCGTGGTGTGACAGGCCAACTAAAGGTAAGGTCATTTGAATTCCTTACTCAAATTTGAATTGGCAAAGATAAAATATCTAAAGTTTAAGTCACTAAGCGTAGGTGGATGCTCCAAATAGTTGTCTAGAGTTTTCAGAGACAGAGAACGTGAGAGGTGTTGCAGCAGAGGGTGTGTTTTGCTAAAACTCCAGGTGCACATGGACGGCTGCTGCAGACAGTTTCACTTAGAGAAGTGAAGCGACAATTGGACTGATTGGCATTACGACTAAAAGGGAAACAGCCAGAAATTAAGACAGCAGCTGGGGAGAAGTTTGTGGAGCTTAGTGAAGCTCGTATGTCCAAGTGTGGACTTGTGTTACTGGTCTTGGGAGACCAGGGTGAGTCTATGGGTAGACCACTTTGAGAATACGGTTTTGGGAAACCGGGGTCCAAGAGTGGACTTGTGCTGAGAATACGGTTTTGGGAAACCGGGGTCCAAGAGTGGACTTGTGCTGAGAATACGGTTTTGGGAAACCGGGGTCCAAGAGTGGACTTGTGCTGAGAATACGGTTTTGGGAAACCGGGGTCCAAGAGTGGACTTGTGCTGAGAATACGGTTTTGGGAAACCGGGGTCCAAGAGTGGACTTGTGCTGAGAATACGGTTTTGGGAAACCGGGGTCCAAGAGTGGACTTGTGCTGAGAATACGGTTTTGGGAAACCGGGGTCCAAGAGTGGACTTGTGCTGAGAATACGGTTTTGGGAAACCGGGGTCCAAGTGTGGACTTGCGTTATTACTGGTTTTGGGAAACCAGGGGGTCCAAGTGTGGACTTTGAGCTTTTTCCAGGGTTTTGAGTTGACAACCCTGGGCCCTTCTACTGCTTCCGGCGGTGAAGCAGCTGTTTTGTTTGTCCATTTGTGTGTCTTTGATCGAGCGCCGGCAGTAACTGATAGTGGCACAATTTGACTCTAAAATTCAGAAAAGGTGCCAAGAAATAGCATAGTTAAGAGACTACGCCTATCGTGTCTCTATAATCCAGAAGATAGTTTGAAGAGATAACGATCATATACTGACATAATAATAAATTGTAATAACCGGCCGGTAAAAATAAGAAATTAAGAAAAAAAAAATATATAGAAGTGCACAATATGTAAAGGTGATATAAAGATAATTTGGGAACCGTAATTTGTGAAATAGCGTAAAAGGCTGCAGCTAAATATAGCAATCACTTCATGCGCATGAACTTAAAATTGAATCCAATCTAAATTGAAAACCCCCTCCACTACACACATGTCCCACTGAAATAAAATGGGTGTATGAATGCATAAACTGTATAAGTAATTGATATAAACTTGTGGTGAGTCTTTCAGTGTCTGCATACATCCGTGTATACATTGGGGTGCGTTTCTTAAGCGTCATCTGGCTGAAATAAGGTCACCCAGAGTTAGTGTGTGTTTGATAAGATCCAACCATACGTATGGGAAGATCAGAGTGAATGAGAATTGTGTGACTGATAAGCCCATTGAAAGTACAAGCATACAAATCAAATAATCTGAAGATACAAGCTTGGGATAAAAAGGTTTTTTTCTTTTATGAGTGTGGAAAACTGTTTGTTTGGACGTCATAAGTGGTACTGAGTGATTGAGTGAATGATCGCTGAGCTCAGATGTGAATGTGTGAGTTGAAAAAACAAAACAAAAACAACAAAAAAGTCGGTGGTTGACTGTTCGACTGAGATTGAACCGTATGTGCTGCAGATGGAGTAGTAGAAAGTGTGTTAAAGTGTGTTTAAAGCGTGTGTATTTATTTATTTGTGCATAAGTGAAGGAGAAAGTGTGTAGAGTTGGTTTGTGTGGAGAGATCTGCATGCTAGGAGGGTCAAGAAGAGACTGGAAGTTAAAATCAGGAAGCAGCCTAGAGGGGGAGGGATCAGTAGACACAGACTGGACTTGTCTAAAAGATATCTAGGTGTAGAAGCTGCAAAAGAAATCCCCGAACAGGCACTGCTAGCACTGCTAGGAAGGCTAGACACAGCAGGTCAGGCGTACTGGATCGCTACGAGGGGAGGAAAAAGTGCAGGAGGAGAACAATCTGTAGCTTCTGGATTGATCTGCCCAATAAAGGAATGGACTTGAGAAGGGAGATTAAGCGGTACTAATGAGAATAAATCTCTACATGTCCCTGAGTCAGTTCAAATTATGATGGGGAACCAATGGGGGTAATCCTCTCACAGGCCCTGCTAGGAACAATGGGGTAAATAATGTGGTTATAAATGTTTCACTTTGGCACCACATCATAAAGGGGGTTTACATTAATAGTTACATTGAACAAGAATTGTTTAGAAAGTTTTGGCCACGTTGATAAGAGAAGGAGAAGAGGTAAAGAGAAAAGAGATGGACTGCTAAGTATGAAGAGAATGTTAATTTCCAAGAGGAGGGATTATGTAATTTCTAAGAGGTTTGCAGTTAAATGAAGTAATGAAGGAAAAAGTATGTTTGAAGAGAAGGACAAACAGTTATGTAGGGGAAGCGATAGGATAGGGCTCTGTATCTGTCTTCACTGTCTTCACATCCTGTCTGCAACATTTTTTTTTCTGATAACTTAAGACACTCAAACTGACTGTTTTTTTCCAAGATGTCCTGTTTCTTCCAGAGCAGCATTCTGGGATACTTTCACAAAGCAAAGGAAATTCAAAGGTGGCAACACCAGATACCTATGATGATGTTCACTAAAGACTGGATGTGAGAGGCGAGTCATGTGTTCATCCAGGAACAAGGCCGTAAATGAAGTAATGAGGAGACAGGGGAGAAAGGTCAGAGCATTGAAGAAAACACACCTATAAACACTTTAGATACAAACACACACAACAACACCATTATGGTAAAAACAGACAGACACACACAGGTTATGATTATGATTCTAATGACTGAAGAAGTAATGTTGTCAACAGTTCCTGGTTGTTCATTAGATTATAGGTTGACCTTAGGAACACAGGATTCAGCCCATGATGATGTTTATTTAGATCAGAAGCAAATCAGGATGTTTTATCTTTTCATTCAATCACTCATGAACCAAGGTGCCTTTTGTTGAATGGCCTAAACCACCACAGAAAACCACATCTTGTCTGTTAAGAACCTATTGGGGGCTGGAAACCAGTGTCAGAGCTCAGAGCGGTAAAGAATCTGTACGTCATCCAGCCCCAGCTGAACTAAAAGGTGAAAGATTACAGTCGATTCATATTGGTTAACTGATTAATTATTTAATTTGATAAATGTAAACTTTGACTCACACTTCTTCTTGTATTTTTAATGATAAACATTTTACTTTATATATATATGGACAAATGCCACGTTTCTTTTTTCTTGACAATGATATTTGTCTTTGCTCTTTCCGCTCGTGAAACAACCACGTGGGTATTTTAGCCGAATTATTACTCTAGAGGTGTATACGTTTGGTCTGGACCTCATACAAACCATCGTGAGTTAAAAATGAACATAAATGATGCGCTTAAGTTTTTGGATCCATGATTTTACAGAGATCTCTCAACCCCAAATGACATCACACGTGGGGAAGACATTTGGCCATGACTGACTATGACTTGGATGTCTGACTGAAACACTGATTTACTGACTTAAAGCAGGTTTTAAAAGGTCTATTTTATTTTCATTTTTATTTTTTTTCATTTTTATAACTCTTGACATAATTTACTCTGGATTTTTTTTATGTGTTTATTTAGTGAATGCTGTGTTGTCTAACTGTGACTGTTGGATTTTTGTGCATTCCTGTGTAACATATGATTGTACGTGTTCTTATCAGAGGGAAATAATTTCCCTTTAAGGTTATTAACATATTTTTCATTCATTCATGCCGTAAAGCAGCTTTTGAGAAAAGACTGAAATAAAAAGATGATACAAGATGATTTGAAATTCACAAGGGATGTGGTCAAAAAGTGTATTTTCTTGAGACTGTAGAAAATAGCAAACCACACCCCCATGTCCTGTCTTGGATTTTTGGCTGCCGGGGAAGGGCCCTCCTGCGACAGCCGGAACCCATGAACAAGGACAATAGTTTTACTGATGATAGGAGAGAATTTTTAATTTGAAAAAATTGGTAATAATCCATTTAGAAACATGTCAACTCAAGCAAGAGAGAGAAAGAGTGGAGCATGAGATGTCGAGACGATGATAAAGTCCAAAAGAAATTCACGAAAACTACAGTTGCACTTAACTAAAGCTCAACCACAAAACTAACAAGACTAATACCAAGACACAAATGATTTCTTGCCCCAACCTGGGCAGGGAGATGTGTGCTTGTGTGTCTCATTTCTCCCAATCAGATTTACGTGTTGGAGGCTGAGGTGATGACATGGTCACACCTGAGGTCATACACCGCGACACCAGAGGACAGTCCAGTTTACACAGATGCTATTGGCATCCCAACTGGAGTTCCAGATGAGTATATAATGACTGATAAAATTGCAGGTGGTTTTGAGTCAATCTCTGTTTGAATCACCTCCGGAAAAAATAAATAAATGAATAAATAAAAACATTGACAGGATTAATTAGGTCCATCACAACATTCAATGTCTGACAAATTTAGCTAGAAACAGATTTGAAGCTGTATTTGATTAATTGTCTGCCACCACATTAGTTACTTATGAAAACAGAATTGCTGTTTGTTTTCTGTGGATGCTGTTAGTTTGCTTGCATTCAACAGTTGCTCCTAAGAAGCATCGGTCGGGCGGTGGGCAGACTGAAAACGCCCCCGTCATATCAGAAGGCAGAGCGGGAGGCCCTATTGGCGCCCGACTCCAACGAGAGAAACGCCGCAGACTTTACCTGTCCAGACATCGTCCATCCCTCTGATGGAGAGGGGGGGCAGCTTAGTCAGGTTCTACAATTCACATTCACAATGTTGCTAATGCTAATGCTAGCACATGATCACGCTGCTGCAGGGACAGTTTCGTTGGTAATTCTGTGCTCATTGCTCATATGAGGGCTGTGGAGGTAAAAGGGTTGGTAATATTGTCTTAGCTACCACAGACCCCGATAATGAAGCTTTGCTGAGTCCCTAGGGCTCATAGGGAAGGTTAGCTTCCATTGTTCCAGCTGAAAACACATGGCTATAGACATTTCCATATTGTTACATACACTCTCCACTGCCTGTGGAGCGGGGTGTACGCTAAATCCCTTTGGGGGGGGGAGCCACGTCCTCAGCAGTTGGAGTGAACATATAGGATACATATAGGATCGCCACACTGAGGTGAGTTGTTGGGAATCTCCATTTAACAATGGAAATGACCACAAAATGTATCTGCTTACACAAATATAGGTAACACAACACGTAGTTCTTGTCTACCACATAATTTTCTGAACACAAAAGTGGCACGAGCCACGGAAAGAAGGGCCATACACCGTGGTGGGGGTGACCCCAACAGCGGTCCAAGTCGAGGGAAGCACCACATGGTATCAACTGAGCCACTGCACCAAAGAGACTTTGCCAGAGACAAAGGGGAGAATGAAACTGAGAAACAATGAGGAAGATGATGTGGTTGTTGACAGGAGTCAGGGGACTGTTCTGAGGAGCCCGACTCAGATTCTGAAGCTAAAGAACAAGAGACATCCGCTGGAGTCACAGCCGCTCCAGGAAGCACCGCACAGCCATGATCAAGATGAGTATGATGCAACCACAAAATTCCCAATTCACACTGTGTTGAAGCCCATGCTGGCATTCTCATCTCATGTTCATGATGACACACAACCAGTGAACCAGGAGCAAGATGACAGGAGAAGTAAGAGATCTTCACACTATGTGGAAGTGGACAGGAACAGTGATCATTTCCGAAGAAATTAGAGAGAAGGGGACAAAATGTGAAATAAGTGTTGAATTAAATAAAACCATTTTATGTAGGAGGAAATCGGGGGAAGGGCAGATAAGTATGAACAACTTTTCATGCCACATAACAATTACCATAGATCAAGAAGCTCGAGATACAAGCAAAATTAGATAGGAGAATGAATCCTAATGATGCGTTCTTTGCCGACGTAAAATGTAGGAACGATGAGAGAGCCACAAACTTTCAAACATACACTAAACTGAGTCGAGTAGATAATATGGATCCAGTTTATCCGACAGAAGCAATGTTAGCAGGAACACAAGTGGGTAAGAGAATAACCTTAAAGATTCCAAGTAAGAACATAACTGCCAGTGTTACACGACGAACATTTAGGGTGTTGGAAAATGATATACTGAACCAAGAGCAGAATGTACTCTGTGGCACCACACATGATTTGCAAGCTAGTGTGGCGCTACGAGCAGCGTGGGGAATTGAACAATGTGGGACAACAGCAACATTTGAAAAAGGGTTTTGGCAGGTTCAGCTAGACACAAGTATTGTTAAGCCCAACATGACCTATGCGATGGAGATGATCATAACGGTTGAAGAGGGCCCCCGTTTAATACAAAAATCACAACAATACCTTTTGATAATATTGAGTGTGTAAAATGTTTGGAACACTTTGTTGTACATTTATCTCAAATTACAATTTATCACAGAGATCTCTCTGTTGCCATGAGAAAACCTGAAGCTTTTGAAGTTTGAAATGAATGACAATGCTGGTAGGGGTGGAAGCATTAAGTGGGATGGGCTAGAGGAAATTCTTGGAAAATGGGGAGCTGTTTTGGCTAAATCTGGAATAATTATACTGATAATACTGATACTATTCTCTTTATTGACATGTTGCATCATACCTATCCTGAGGAAATGGTGTGTGAGAACAATGGACGAAAGGATGAACCTCATTAAGGACACACAGGACGCATAAAATGCTAAGTATGCTACCAGCTGATGCACTGGTGCGCAGAATTCTTCTGACGCAGAGGAGGGAGAACATGCCAGATGTGTTCACAATCTCCAACTATGAGGAAGTACTGTTATAAGGAATGATGGACAATGGCTGATATGGATATACATTACAACTACATACGGATATATCATCAGGATATCACTATGACATTATTCTTACTATTCTGTGTAACCATTGTTTAATCATCAATTTTATCAGTTAGATCATTCTGTTTATTCTATATTCAATGTTGTGTTCTATAAAAGAAGAGGTAATCTAATTCATACCATTCAGAATTATTAGAATGACTTCTGTGTTTCAGTAAATGATTTCAGTGTGTGATGTATTTGGTCAGTCTGTTAGGATGTATTGTTTAAGGTCGCCCAGCGGGAAGGGGGCCATGGGGGGCTTTTCCTGGTTAAAAAACAGCCGCCAGGTTTTTCACCCTCATCAGGGAAGTGATAACAGATGACCAGTTATGTTAGTATATTCATGTTAAGTTCATATATCAGTAAATGGAATGTTTTTGTCGCTTATCACTATGTTTAGAGTTCACACAACCATATATTTAACCCTAAACTTACAGCGCCACCAATCCTAGTTACACACATACAGACATATAGGCTGATTCACCATACATTATTTCGACGTGTAGTTTATGATAATCTCATAAAGAGGAGGGATTATGTGGAAGCGAAATAATGCATGTGTGGGTCACATTTCAAATCAGAGGAAACACATTTTCAAGTTTGGCAGCGAATAACCAGATTGTCCGAAAAACAGGAAGACAGGAAGCGGGTCAACCTGACATGGGCTGGTTACCTAGATTTGGACAGTTGCCGGGAACAATTGGTTTCCTGTTTTCTCATGAATAGGACACGTACAAAGCTCACATACACACAAATGGACAACTGTGACTATAAAAGGGTCAGGAGACATGCATCCAGTGGCTGTTCCCGATTGATCTGTACTGATGATCTGCGTATCAAATAAAGAATTCCCGTTTTGGCTGTAACATCATCCTCGTTGTACTTTGGTTTTATTTTGGTATTTTGCTGGACAAAACACTCTCACCACAGAACCAGGTGATCATCTATATAACCCTTAACCAGGTGATCATGAGTCTAACCCTGAACCATATGATCATCAATCCAACCCTGAAACATTTTGACATCAATGTAACCCTGAACCAGGTGATCATCAGTCTAATCCTGAACCATGTGATCATCAATGTAACCGTCAACCAGGTGATCATGAGTCTAACCCTGAACCATATGATCATCAATCCAATCCTGAACCATGTGATCATCAGGCAAATCCTGAACCATGTGATCATCAATGTAACCCTGAACCATGTGATCATTTATCTAACCGTGAACAAGGTGATCATCAATATAACCCTTAAACAGGTGATCATCAGTCTAACCCTGAACCAGGTGATCATTAGTCCAATCCTTAACCATGTGATCATCAATCCAACCCTGAACCAGGTGATCATCAATCTAACCATGAACCATGTGATCATCAGTCTAACCCTGAACCTTTTGATCATCAATCTAACCCTGAACAATGTGATCATCAGTCTAACCCTTAACCATGTGATCATCAATCCAACCCTGGACCATGTGATCATCAATCTAACCGTGAACAAGGTGATCATCAATATAACCCCTTAAACAGGTGATCATCAGTCTAACCCTGAACCAGGTGATCATCAGTCTAATCCTGAACCATGTGATCATCAATCCAACCCTGAACCATATGATCATCAATCCAACCCTGAACCATGTGATCATCAATCTAACCGTGAACCAGGTGATCATCAATCTAACCTTGAACCAGGTCATTCTCAGTCTAATCTTGAACCATATGATCATCAATCCAACCCTGAACCATGTGATCATCAATCTAACCGTGAACCAGGTGATCATCAATATAACCCTTAACCAAGTGATCATCAGTCAAATCTTTAACCATGTGATCATCAGGCAAATTCTGAACCATGTGATCATCACTGTAACCCTGAACCATGTGATCATCAATGTAACCGTCAATCAGGTGATCATCAATATAACCCTTAATCAGGTGATCATGAGTCTAACCCTGAACCATATGATCATCAATCCAACCCTGAACCATGTGATTATCAATGTAACCGTGGACCAGGTGATCATCTATATAACCCTTAACCAGGTGATCATGAGTCTAACCTTGAACCATATGATCATCAATCCAACCCTGAACCATGTGATCATCAATCTAATCGTGAACCAGGTGATTTTCAGTCTAATCTTGAACCATATGATCATCAATCCAACCCTGAACCATGTGATCATCAATCTAACCGTGAA
This sequence comes from Antennarius striatus, assembly GCF_040054535.1. Taxonomy (NCBI): domain Eukaryota; kingdom Metazoa; phylum Chordata; class Actinopteri; order Lophiiformes; family Antennariidae; genus Antennarius; species Antennarius striatus. The sequence continues at coordinate 451,678 of NC_090781.1, read as the reverse complement.
CCAGGTGATCATCAATATCACCCTTAACCAGGTGGTCATCAGTCTAATCCTGAACCATGTGATCATCAGGCAAATCCTGAACCATGTGATCATCAATGTAACCCTGAACCGTGTGATCATCAGTCTAACCCTGAACCAGGTGATCATCAGTCCAATCCTGAACCATGTGATCATCAATCCAACCCTGAACCAATGTGATCATCAATCCAACCGTGAACCAGGTGATCATCAATATAACCCTTAACGAGGTGATCAACAGGCTAACCCTGAACCAGGTGATCATCAGTCTAATCCTGAACCATGTGATCATCAATCCAACCCTAAACCATGTGATCATCAATCTAACCGTGAACCAGGTGATCATCAATATAATCCTTAACGAGGTGATCATCAGGCTAACCCTGAACCAGGTGATCCAAAGTCTAATCTTGAACAATGTGATCATCAATCCAACCCTGAACCTTGTGATCATCAATGTAACCATGAACGGGTGATCATCAATATAACCCTTAACCAGGTGATCATGAGTCTAACCCTGAACCATGTGATCATCAATCCAACCCTAAACCATTTGATCATCAATCTAACCGTGAACAAAGTGATCATCAATGTAACCCTTAAACAGGTGATCATCAGTCCAATCCTGAACCATGTGATCATCAATCCAACCCTGGACCATTTGATCATCAGTCTAATCCTGAACCATGTGATCATCAGGCAAATCCTGAACCATGTGATCATCAATGTAACCCTGAACCATGTGATCATCAATCTAACCGTGAACAAGGTGATCATCAATATAACCCTTAAACAGGTGATCATCAGTCTAACCCTGAACCAGGTGATCATCAGTCCAATCCTGAACCATGTGATCATCAATCCAACCCTGAACCATGTGATCATCAATGTAACCGTGAACCAGGTGATCATCTATATAACCCTTAACCAGGTGATCATTAGTCTAACCCTGAACCATATGATCATCAATCCAACCCTGAAACATTTGATCATCAATGTAACCGTGAACCAGGTGATCATCAATATAACCCTTAACGAAGTGATCACCAGGCTAACCCTGAACCATGTGATCATCAATGTAACCGTGAACCAGGTGATCATCAATATAACCCTTAACCAGGTGATCATCAGTCTAACCCTGAACCAGGTGATCATCAGTCTAATCCTGAACCATGTGATCATCAATCCAACCCTGGACCATGTGATCATCAATCTAACCGTGAACAAGGTGATCATCAATATAACCCTTAAACAGGTGATCATCAGTCTAACCCTGAACCAGGTGATCATCAATCCAACCCTGAACCATGTGATCATCAATCTAACCCTGAACCAGGTGATCATCAGTCTACCCTGAACCATGTGATCATCAATCCAACCCTGAACCATCTGATCATCAATCTAACCCTGAACAATGTGATCATCAGTCTAACCCTGAACCATGTGATCATTAATTCAACCCTGGACCATGTGATCATCAATCTAACCGTGAACAAGGTGATCATCAATATAACCCTTAAACAGGTGATCATCAGTCTAACCCTGAACCAGGTGATCATCAGTCCAATCCTGAACCATGTGATCATCAATCCAACCCTGAACCATGTGATCATCAATCTAACCGTGAACCAGGTGATCATCAATATAACACTTAACGAAGTGATCATCAGGCTAACCCTGAACCAGGTGATCATCAGTCTAATCCTGAACCATGTGATCATCAATCCAACCCTGAACCATGTGATCATCAATGTAACCGTCAACCAGGTGATCATCAATGTAACCCTTAACCAGGTGATCGTGAGTCTAACCCTGAACCATATGATCATCAATCCAACCCTGAACCATGTGATCATCAATCCAACCCTGAACCATGTGATCATCAATCTAACCGTGAACCAGGTGATCATCAATATAACACTTAACGAAGTGATCATCAGGCTAACCCTGAACCAGGTGATCATCAGTCTAATCCTGAACCATGTGATCATCAATCCAACCCTGAACCAGGTGATCATCAATGTAACCCTTAACCAGGTGATCGTGAGTCTAACCCTGAACCATATGATCATCAATCCAACCCTGAACCATGTGATCATCAATGTAACCGTGAACCAGGTGATCATCTATATAACCCTTAACCAGGTGATCATGAGTCTAACCCTGAACCATATGATCATCAATCCAACCCTGAAACATTTTGACATCAATGTAACCCTGAACCAGGTGATCATCAATGTAACCGTGAACAAAGTGATCATCAATGAAACCCTTAAACAGGAGATCATCAGTCTAACCCTGAACCAGGTGATCATCAGTCCTATCCTGAACCATGTGATCATCAATCCAACCCTGAACCATGTGATCATCAATCTAACCGTGAACCAGGTGATCATCAATATAACCCTTAACGAGGTGATCATCAGGCTAACCCTGAACCAGGTGATCATCAGTCTAATCCTGAACCATGTGATCATCAATCCAACCCTGAACCATGTGATCATCAATCCAACCCTGGACCATTTGATCATCAGTCTAATCCTGAACCATGTGATCATCAGGCAAATCCTGAACCATGTGATCATCAATGTAACCCTGAACCATGTGATCATCAATCTAACCGTGAACAAGGTGATCATCAATATAACCCTTAAACAGGTGATCATCAGTCTAACCCTGAACCAGGTGATCATCAGTCCAATCCTGAACCATGTGATCATCAATCCAACCCTGAACCATGTGATCATCAATGTAACCGTGAACCAGGTGATCATCTATATAACCCTTAACCAGGTGATCATTAGTCTAACCCTGAACCATATGATCATCAATCCAACCCTGAAACATTTGATCATCAATGTAACCGTGAACCAGGTGATCATCAATATAACCCTTAACGAAGTGATCACCAGGCTAACCCTGAACCATGTGATCATCAATGTAACCGTGAACCAGGTGATCATCAATATAACCCTTAACCAGGTGATCATCAGTCTAACCCTGAACCAGGTGATCATCAGTCTAATCCTGAACCATGTGATCATCAATCCAACCCTGGACCATGTGATCATCAATCTAACCGTGAACAAGGTGATCATCAATATAACCCTTAAACAGGTGATCATCAGTCTAACCCTGAACCAGGTGATCATCAATCCAACCCTGAACCATGTGATCATCAATCTAACCCTGAACCAGGTGATCATCAGTCTAACCCTGAACCATCTGATCATCAATCTAACCCTGAACAATGTGATCATCAGTCTAACCCTGAACCATGTGATCATTAATTCAACCCTGGACCATGTGATCATCAATCTAACCGTGAACAAGGTGATCATCAATATAACCCTTAAACAGGTGATCATCAGTCTAACCCTGAACCAGGTGATCATCAGTCCAATCCTGAACCATGTGATCATCAATCCAACCCTGAACCATGTGATCATCAATCTAACCGTGAACCAGGTGATCATCAATATAACACTTAACGAAGTGATCATCAGGCTAACCCTGAACCAGGTGATCATCAGTCTAATCCTGAACCATGTGATCATCAATCCAACCCTGAACCATGTGATCATCAATGTAACCGTCAACCAGGTGATCATCAATGTAACCCTTAACCAGGTGATCGTGAGTCTAACCCTGAACCATATGATCATCAATCCAACCCTGAACCATGTGATCATCAATCCAACCCTGAACCATGTGATCATCAATCTAACCGTGAACCAGGTGATCATCAATATAACACTTAACGAAGTGATCATCAGGCTAACCCTGAACCAGGTGATCATCAGTCTAATCCTGAACCGTGTGATCATCAATCCAACCCTGAACCATGTGATCATCAATGTAACCGTCAACCAGGTGATCATCAATGTAACCCTTAACCAGGTGATCGTGAGTCTAACCCTGAACCATATGATCATCAATCCAACCCTGAACCATGTGATCATCTATATAACCCTTAACCAGGTGATCATGAGTCTAACCCTGAACCATATGATCATCAATCCAACCCTGAAACATTTTGACATCAATGTAACCCTGAACCAGGTGATCATCAATGTAACCGTGAACAAAGTGATCATCAATGAAACACTTAAACAGGAGATCATCAGTCTAACCCTGAACCAGGTGATCATCAGTCCAATCCTGAACCATGTGATCATCAATCCAACACTGAACCATGTGATCGTCAATCTAACCGTGAACCAGGTGATCATCAATATAACCCTTAACGAGGTGATCATCAGGCTAACCCTGAACCAGGTGATCATCAGTCTAATCCTGAACCATGTGATCATCAATCCAACCCTGAACCATGTGATCATCAATCTAACCGTGAACCAGGTGATAATCAATATAACCGTGAACAAAGTGATCATCAATGAAACCCTTAAACAGGAGATCATCAGTGTAACCCTGAACCAGGTGATCATCAGTCCTATCCTGAACCATGTGATGATCAATCCAACCCTGAATCATATGATCATCAATCCAACCCTGAACCATGTGATCATCAATGTAACCCTGAACCAGGTGATCATTTGTCTAATCCTGAACCATGTGATCATCAATGTAACCGTCAACCAGGTGATCATCAATATAACCCTTAACCAGGTGATCATGAGTCTAACCCTGAACCATATGATCATCAATCCAACCCTGAACCATGTGATCATCAATGTAACCGTGAACCAGGTGATCATGAGTCTAACCCTGAACCATATGATCATCAATCCAACCCTGAACCATTTGATCATCAATGTAACCGTCAACCAGGTGATCATGAGTCTAACCCTGAACCATGTGATCATCAATCTAACCGTGAACAAGGTGATCATCAATATAACCCTTAAACAGGAGATCATCAGTCTAACCCTGAACCAGGTGATCATAAGTCCTATCCTGAACCATGTGATCATCAATCCAAACCTGAACCATGTGATCATCAATCTAACCGTGAACCAGGTGATCATCAATATAACCCTTAACGAGGTGATCATCAGGCTAACCCTGAACCAGGTGATCATCAGTCTAATCCTGAACCATGTGATCATCAATCCAACCCTGAACCATGTGATCATCAATGTAACCGTCAACCAGGTGATCATCAATATAATCCTTAACCAGTTGATCATGAGTCTAACCCTGAACCATATGATCATCAATCCAACCCTGAACCATGTGATCATCAATGTAACCGTCAATCAGGTGATCATCAATATAACCCTTAATCAGGTGATCATGAGTCCAACCCTGAACCATATGATCATCAATCCAACCCTGAACCATGTGATTATCAATGTAACCGTGGACCAGGTGATCATCTATATAACCCTTAACCAGGTGATCATGAGTCTAACCTTGAACCATATGATCATCAATCCAACCCTGAACCATGTGATCATCAATCTAATCGTGAACCAGGTGATTTTCAGTCTAATCTTGAACCATATGATCATCAATCCAACCCTGAACCATGTGATCATCAATCTAACCGTGAACCAGTTGATCATCAATATCACCCTTAACCAGGTGGTCATCAGTCTAATCCTGAACCATGTGATCATCAGGCAAATCCTGAACCATGTGATCATCAATGTAACCCTGAACCGTGTGATCATCAGTCTAACCCTGAACCAGGTGATCATCAGTCCAATCCTGAACCATGTGATCATCAATCCAACCCTGAACCAATGTGATCATCAATCCAACCGTGAACCAGGTGATCATCAATATAACCCTTAACGAGGTGATCAACAGGCTAACCCTGAACCAGGTGATCATCAGTCTAATCCTGAACCATGTGATCATCAATCCAACCCTAAACCATGTGATCATCAATCTAACCGTGAACCAGGTGATCATCAATATAATCCTTAACGAGGTGATCATCAGGCTAACCCTGAACCAGGTGATCCAAAGTCTAATCTCGAACAATGTGATCATCAATCCAACCCTGAACCTTGTGATCATCAATGTAACCATGAACGGGTGATCATCAATATAACCCTTAACCAGGTGATCATGAGTCTAACCCTGAACCATGTGATCATCAATCCAACCCTAAACCATTTGATCATCAATCTAACCGTGAACAAAGTGATCATCAATGTAACCCTTAAACAGGTGATCATCAGTCCAATCCTGAACCATGTGATCATCAATCCAACCCTGGACCATTTGATCATCAGTCTAATCCTGAACCATGTGATCATCAGGCAAATCCTGAACCATGTGATCATCAATGTAACCCTGAACCATGTGATCATCAATCTAACCGTGAACAAGGTGATCATCAATATAACCCTTAAACAGGTGATCATCAGTCTAACCCTGAACCAGGTGATCATCAGTCCAATCCTGAACCATGTGATCATCAATCCAACCCTGAACCATGTGATCATCAATGTAACCGTGAACCAGGTGATCATCTATATAACCCTTAACCAGGTGATCATTAGTCTAACCCTGAACCATATGATCATCAATCCAACCCTGAAACATTTGATCATCAATGTAACCGTGAACCAGGTGATCATCAATATAACCCTTAACGAAGTGATCACCAGGCTAACCCTGAACCATGTGATCATCAATGTAACCGTGAACCAGGTGATCATCAATATAACCCTTAACCAGGTGATCATCAGTCTAACCCTGAACCAGGTGATCATCAGTCTAATCCTGAACCATGTGATCATCAATCCAACCCTGGACCATGTGATCATCAATCTAACCGTGAACAAGGTGATCATCAATATAACCCTTAAACAGGTGATCATCAGTCTAACCCTGAACCAGGTGATCATCAATCCAACCCTGAACCATGTGATCATCAATCTAACCCTGAACCAGGTGATCATCAGTCTAACCCTGAACCATGTGATCATCAATCCAACCCTGAACCATCTGATCATCAATCTAACCCTGAACAATGTGATCATCAGTCTAACCCTGAACCATGTGATCATTAATTCAACCCTGGACCATGTGATCATCAATCTAACCGTGAACAAGGTGATCATCAATATAACCCTTAAACAGGTGATCATCAGTCTAACCCTGAACCAGGTGATCATCAGTCCAATCCTGAACCATGTGATCATCAATCCAACCCTGAACCATGTGATCATCAATCTAACCGTGAACCAGGTGATCATCAATATAACACTTAACGAAGTGATCATCAGGCTAACCCTGAACCAGGTGATCATCAGTCTAATCCTGAACCATGTGATCATCAATCCAACCCTGAACCATGTGATCATCAATGTAACCGTCAACCAGGTGATCATCAATGTAACCCTTAACCAGGTGATCGTGAGTCTAACCCTGAACCATATGATCATCAATCCAACCCTGAACCATGTGATCATCAATCCAACCCTGAACCATGTGATCATCAATCTAACCGTGAACCAGGTGATCATCAATATAACACTTAACGAAGTGATCATCAGGCTAACCCTGAACCAGGTGATCATCAGTCTAATCCTGAACCATGTGATCATCAATCCAACCCTGAACCATGTGATCATCAATGTAACCGTCATCCAGGTGATCATCAATGTAACCCTTAACTAGGTGATCGTGAGTCTAACCGTGAACCATATGATCATCAATCCAACCCTGAACCATGTGATCATCAATGTAACCGTGAACCAGGTGATCATCTATATAACCCTTAACCAGGTGATCATGAGTCTAACCCTGAACCATATGATCATCAATCCAACCCTGAAACATTTTGACATCAATGTAACCCTGAACCAGGTGATCATCAATGTAACCGTCAACCAGGTGATCATCAATATAACCCTTAACCAGGTGATCATGAGTCTAACCCTGAACCATATGATCATCAATCCAACCCTGAACCATGTGATCATCAATGTAACCGTGAACCAGGTGATCATCTATATAACCCTTAAACAGGTGATCATGAGTCTAACCCTGAACCATATGATCATCAATCCAACCCTGAAACATTTTGACATCAATGTAACCCTGAACCAGGTGATCATCAGTCTAATCCTGAACCATGTGATCATCAATGTAACCGTCAACCAGGTGATCATGAGTCTAACCCTGAACCATATGATCATCAATCCAATCCTGAACCATGTGATCATCAGGCAAATCCTGAACCATGTGATCATCAATGTAACCCTGAACCATGTGATCATTTATCTAACCGTGAACAAGGTGATCATCAATATAACCCTTAAACAGGTGATCATCAGTCTAACCCTGAACCAGGTGATCATTAGTCCAATCCTTAACCATGTGATCATCAATCCAACCCTGAACCAGGTGATCATCAATCTAACCATGAACCATGTGATCATCAGTCTAACCCTGAACCTTTTGATCATCAATCTAACCCTGAACAATGTGATCATCAGTCTAACCCTTAACCATGTGATCATCAATCCAACCCTGGACCATGTGATCATCAATCTAACCGTGAACAAGGTGATCATCAATATAACCCCTTAAACAGGTGATCATCAGTCTAACCCTGAACCAGGTGATCATCAGTCTAATCCTGAACCATGTGATCATCAATCCAACCCTGAACCATATGATCATCAATCCAACCCTGAACCATGTGATCATCAATCTAACCGTGAACCAGGTGATCATCAATCTAACCTTGAACCAGGTCATTCTCAGTCTAATCTTGAACCATATGATCATCAATCCAACCCTGAACCATGTGATCATCAATCTAACCGTGAACCAGGTGATCATCAATATAACCCTTAACCAAGTGATCATCAGTCAAATCTTTAACCATGTGATCATCAGGCAAATTCTGAACCATGTGATCATCACTGTAACCCTGAACCATGTGATCATCAATCTAACTGTGATCAAGGTGATCATAAATATAACCCTTAAACAGGTGATAATCAGTCTAACCTTAACCAGGTGATCAACCATCTAACCCTGAACCATGTGATCATCAATCCAACCCTGAACCATGTGATCATCAATCCAATCCTGAACCATGTGATCATCAATCTAACCCTGAACCAGGTGATCATCAGTCTAACCCTGAACCATGTGATCATCAATCCAACCCTGAACCATGTGATCATCAATCTAACCCTGAACCATGTGATCATCAATCCATCCCTGGACCTTGTGATCATGAATCCAACCCTGAACCATGTGATCATCAATGTAACCGTGAACCAGGTGATCATCTATATAACCCTTAACCAGGTGATCATGAGTCTAACCCTGAACCAAATGATCATCAATCCAACCCTGAACCATGTGATCATCAATCTAACCGTGAACCAGGTGATCATCAATCTAACCTTGAACCAGGTGTTTCTCAGTCTAATCTTGAACCATATGATCATCAATCCGACCCTGAACCATGTGATCATCAATCTAACCGTGAACCAGGTGATCATCAATATAACCCTTAACCAGGTGATCATCAGTCTAATCCTGAACCATGTGATCATCAGTCTAATCCTGAACCATGTGATCATCAATCCAATCCTGGACCATGTGATCATCAATCCAACCCTGGACCATGTGATCATCAATCTAACCGTGAACAAGGTGATCATCAATAAAACCCTTAAACAGGTGATCATCAGTCTAACCCTAAACTAGGTGATCATCAATCCAATCCTGAACCATGTGATCATCAATCTAACCGTGAACCAGGTGATAATCTAACGTTGAACCAGGTGATCATCAGTCTAACCTCAATCTAACCCTGAACCATGTGATCATCAATCTAGTCCTGGACCATGTGATCATCAATCTAACCGTGAACAAAGTGATCATCAATGAAACCCTGAACCATTTGATCATCAATGTAACCGTCAACCAGGTGATCATGAGTCTAGCCCTGAACCATATGATCATCAATCCAACCCTGAACCATGTGATCATCAATCCAACCCTGAACCATGTGATCATCAATCTAACCGTGAACCAGGTGATCATCAATATAACCCTTAACGAGGTGATCATCAGGCTAACCCTGAACCAGGTGATCATCAGTCTAATCCTGAACCATGTGATCATCAATCCAACCCTGAACCATGTGATCATCAATGTAACCGTCAACCAGGTGATCATCAATATAATCCTTAACAAGTTGATCATGAGTCTAACCCTGAACCATATGATCATCAATCCAACCCTGAACCATGTGATCATCAATGAAACCGTCAATCAGGTGATCATCAATATAATCCTTAACCAGGTGATCATGAGTCTAACCCTGAACCATATGATCATCAATCCAACCCTGAACCATGTGATCATCAATGTAACCGTGAACCAGGTGATCATCTATATAACCCTTAACCAGGTGATCATGAGTCTAACCCTGAACCATATGATCATCATTCCAACCCTGAACCATTTGATCATCAATCTAACCCCTAACAATGTGATCATCAGTCTAACCCTGAACCATGTGATCATCAATCCAACCCTGGACCATGTGATCATCAATCTAACCGTGAACAAGGTGATCATCAATATAACCCCTTAAACAGGTGATCATCAGTCTAACCCTGAACCAGGTGATCATCAGTCTAATCCTGAACCATGTGATCATCAATCCAACCCTGAACCATATGATCATCAATCCAACCCTGAACCATGTGATCATCAATCTAACCGTGAACCAGGTGATCATCAATCTAACCTTGAACCAGGTGATTCTCAGTCTAATCTTGAACCATATGATCATCAATCCAACCCTGAACCATGTGATCATCAATCTAACCGTGAACCAGGTGATCATCAATATAACCCTTAACCAAGTGATCATCAGTCAAATCTTTAACCATGTGATCATCAGGCAAATCCTGAACCATGTGATCATCACTGTAACCCTGAACCATGTGATCATCAATCTAACCGTGATCAAGGTGATCATAAATATAACCCTTAAACAGGTGATCATCAGTCTAACCTTAACCAGGTGATCATCAGTCTAACCCTGAACCATGTGATCATCAATCCAACCCTGAACCAGGTGATCATCAGTCTAACCCTGAACCATGTGATCATCAATCCAATCCTGAACCATGTGATCATCAATCTAACCCTGAACCAGGTGATCATCAGTCTAACCCTGAACCATGTGATCATCAATCCAACCCTGAACCATGTGATCATCAATCCATCCCTGGACCTTGTGATCATGAATCCAACCCTGAACCATGTGATTATCAATGTAACCGTGAACCAGGTGATCATCTATATAACCCTTAACCAGGTGATCATGAGTCTAACCCTGAACCAAATGATCATCAATCCAACCCTGAACCATGTGATCATCAATCTAACCCTGAACCAGGTGATCATCAATCTAACCTTGAACCAGGTGTTTCTCAGTCTAATCTTGAACCATATGATCATCAATCCAACCCTGAACCATGTGATCATCAATCTAACCGTGAACCAGGTGATCATCAATATAACCCTTAACCAGGTGATCATCAGTCTAATCCTGAACCATGTGATCATCAGTCTAATCCTGAACCATGTGATCATCAATCCAATCCTGGACCATGTGATCATCAATCCAACCCTGGACCATGTGATCATCAATCTAACCGTGAACAAGGTGATCATCAATAAAACCCTTAAACAGGTGATCATCAGTCTAACCCTAAACTAGGTGATCATCAATCCAATCCTGAACCATGTGATCATCAATCTAACCGTGAACCAGGTGATAATCAATCTAACGTTGAACCAGGTGATCATCAGTCTAACCTCAATCTAACCCTGAACCATGTGATCATCAATCTAGTCCTGGACCATGTGATCATCAATCTAACCGTGAACAAAGTGATCATCAATGAAACCCTGAACCATTTGATCATCAATGTAACCGTCAACCAGGTGATCATGAGTCTAGCCCTGAACCATATGATCATCAATCCAACCCTGAACCATGTGATCATCAATCCAACCCTGAACCATGTGATCATCAATCTAACCGTGAACCAGGTGATCATCAATATAACCCTTAACGAGGTGATCATCAGGCTAACCCTGAACCAGGTGATCATCAGTCTAATCCTGAACCATGTGATCATCAATCCAACCCTGAACCATGTGATCATCAATGTAACCGTCAACCAGGTGATCATCAATATAATCCTTAACCAGTTGATCATGAGTCTAACCCTGAACCATATGATCATCAATCCAACCCTGAACCATGTGATCATCAATGAAACCGTCAATCAGGTGATCATCAATATAACCCTTAACCAGGTGATCATGAGTCTAACCCTGAACCATATGATCATCATTCCAACCCTGAACCATGTGATCATCAATCTAATCGTGAACCAGGTGATTTTCAGTCTAATCTTGAACCATATGATCATCAATCCAACCCTGAACCATGTGATCATCAATCTAACCGTGAACCAGGCGATCATCAATATAACCCTTAACCAGGTGGTCATCAGTCTAATCCTGAACCATGTGATCATCAGTCTAATCCTGAACCAGGTGATCATCAGTCTAATCCTGAACCATGTGATCATCAATCCAACCCTGAACCATGTGATCATCAATCTAACCGTGAACCAGGTGATCATCAATATAATCCTTAACGAGGTGATCATCAGGCTAACCCTGAACCAGGTGATGAACAGTCTAATCTTGAACAATGTGATCATCAATCCAACCCTGAACCTTGTGATCATCAATGTAACCATGAACCAGGAGATCATCAATATAACCCTTAACCAGGTGATCATGAGTCTAACCCTGAACCATATGATCAATAATCCAACACTTAACCATGTGATCATCAATCTAACCGTGAACCAGGTGATAATCAATCTAACGTTGAACCAGGTGATCATCAGTCTAACCTCAATCTAACCCTGAACCATGTGATCATCAATCTAGTCCTGGACCATGTGATCATCAATCTAACCGTGAACAAAGTGATCATCAATGAAACCCTTAAACAGGAGATCATCAGTGTAACCCTGAACCAGGTGATCATCAGTCCTATCTTGAACCATGTGATCATCAATCCAACCCTGAACCATATGATCATCAATCCAACCCTGAACCATGTGATCATCAATGTAACCCTGAACCAGGTGATCATTTGTCTAATCCTGAACCATGTGATCATCAATGTAACCGTCAACCAGGTGATAATCAATATAACCCTGAACAATGTGATCATCAGTCTAACCCTGAACCATGTGATCATCAATCCAACCCTGGACAATGTGATCATCAATATAACCCTTAAACAGGTGATCATCAGTCTAACCCTGAACCAGGTGATCATCAGTCCAATCCTGAACCAAGTGATCATCAATCCAACCCTGGACCATGTGATCATCAGTGCAATTCTGAACCATGTGATCATCAATCCAACCCTGGACCATGTGATCATCAATGTAACCGTGAACCATGTGATCATCAATGTAACCGTGAACCAGGTGATCATCAATATAACCCTTAACCAGGTGATCATCAGTCTAACCCTGAACCAGGTGATCATCAGTCTAATCCTGAACCATGTGATCATCAATCCAATCCTGGACCATGTGATCATCAATCCAACCCTGGACCATGTGATCATCAATCTAATCGTGAACAAGGTGATCATCAATATAACCCTTAAACAGGTGATCATCAGTCTAACCCTGAACCAGGTGATCATCAATCCAACCCTGAACCATGTGATCATCAATCTAACCCTGAACCAGGTGATCATCAGTCTAACGCTGAACCATGTGATCATCAATCCAACCCTGGACCATGTGATCATCAATCTAACCGTGAACAAGGTGATCATCAATATAACCCTTAAACAGGTGATCATCAGTCTAACCCTGAACCAGGTGATCATCAGTCCAATCCTGAACCATGTGATCATCAATCCAACCCTGAACCATGTGATCATCAATCTAACCGTGAATCAGGTGATCATCAATATAACACTTAACGAAGTGATCATCAGGCTAACCCTGAACCAGGTGATCATCAGTCTAATCCTGAACCATGTGATCATCAATCCAACCCTGAACCATGTGATCATCAATGTAACCGTCAACCAGGTGATTATCAATATAACCCTTAACCAGGTGATCATGAGTCTAATCCTGAACTATATGATCATCAATCCAACCCTGAACCATGTGATCATCAATGTAACCGTGACCCAGGTGATCATCTATATAACCCTTAACCAGGTGATCATGAGTCTAACCCTGAACCATATGATCATCAATCCAATCCTGAACCATGTGATCATCAGGCAAATCCTGAACCATGTGATCATCAATGTAACCCTGAACCATGTGATCATCAATCTAACAGTGAACAAGGTGATCATCAATATAACCGTTAAACAGGTGATCATCAGTCTAACCCTGAACCAGGTGATCATCAGTCCAATCCTTAACCATGTGATCATCAATCCAACCCTGAACCAGGTGATCATCAATCTAACCATGAACCATGTGATCATCAGTCCAACCCTGAACCATGTGATCATCAATCTAACCCTGAACCAGGTGATCATCAGTCTAACCCTGAACCATGTGATCATCAATCCAACCCTGAAACATTTGATCATCAATCTAACCCTGAACAATGTGATCATCAGTCTAACCCTGAACCATGTGATCATCAATCCAACCCTGGACCATGTGATCATCAATCTAACCGTGAACAAGGTGATCATCAATATAACCCCTTAAACAGGTGATCATCAGTCTAATCCTGAACCATGTGATCATCAATCCAACCCTGAACCATATGATCATCAATCCAACCCTGAACCATGTGATCATCAATCTAACCGTGAACCAGGTGATCATCAATCTAACCTTGAACCAGGTGATTCTCAGTCTAATCTTGAACCATATGATCATCAATCCAACCCTGAACCATGTGATCATCAATCTAACCGTGAACCAGGTGATCATCAATATAACCCTTAACCAAGTGATCATCAGTCAAATCTTTAACCATGTGATCATCAGGCAAATCCTGAACCATGTGATCATCACTGTAACCCTGAACCATGTGATCATCAATCTAACCGTGATCAAGGTGATCATAAATATAACCCTTAAACAGGTGATCATCAGTCTAACCTTAACCAGGTGATCATCAGTCTAACCCTGAACCATGTGATCATCAATCCAACCCTGAACCAGGTGATCATCAGTCTAACCCTGAACCATGTGATCATCAATCCAATCCTGAACCATGTGATCATCAATCTAATCCTGAACCAAGTGATCATCAGTCTAACCCTGAACCATGTGATCATCAATCCAACCCTGAACCATGTGTTCATCAATCTAACCCTGAACCATGTCATCATCAATCCATCCCTGAACCATGTGATCATCAATGTAACCGTGAACCAGGTGATCATCAATATAACCCTTAACCAGGTGATCATCAGTCTAATCCTGAACCATGTGATCATCAGGCAAATCGTGAACCATGTGATCATCAATGTAACCCTGAACCATGTGATCATCAATCTAACCGTGAACAAGGTGATCATCAATATAACCCTGAACCAGGTGATCATCAGTCTAACCCTGAACCATGTGATCATCAATCCAACCCTGGACCATGTGATCATCAATCTAACCGTGAACAAGGTGATCATCAATCTAACCGTGAACAAGGTGATCATCAATATAACCCTTAAACAGGTGATCATCAATATAACCCTTAACGAAGTGATCATCAGGCTAACCCTGAACTAGGTGATCATTTGTCTAATCCTGAACCATGTGATCATCAATCCAACCCTGAACCATGTGATAATCAATGTAACCGTCAACCAGGTGATCATCAATATAACGCTTAACCAGGTGATCATGAGTCTAACCCTGAACCATATGATCATCAATCCAACCCTGAACCATGTGATAATCAATGTAACCGTGAACCAGGTGATCATCTATATAACCCTTAACCAGGTGATCATGAGTCTAACCCTGAACCATATGATCATCAATCCAACCCTGAACCATTTGATCATCAATGTAACCGTGAACCAGGTGATCATCAATATAACCCTTAACGAAGTGATCATCAGGCTAACCCTGAACCAGGTGATCATCAGTCTAATCCTGAACCATGTGATCATCAATCCAACCCTGAACCATGTGATCATCAATGTAACCGTCAACCATGTGATCATGAGTCTAACCCTGAACCATATGATCATCAATCCAACCCTGAACCATGTGATCATCAATGTAACCCTGAACCATGTGATCATCAATCTAACCGTGAACAAGGTGATCATCAATATAACCCTTAAACAGGAGATCATCAGTCTAACCCTGAACCAGGTGATCATCAGTCCAATCCTGAGCCATGTGATCAATAATCCAACCCTGAACCATGTGATCATCAATCCAACCCTGAACCATGTGATCATCAATCTAACCGTGAACCAGGTGATCATCAATATAACCCTTAACGAGGTGATCATCAGTCTAATCCTGAACCAGGTGATCATCAATCCAACCCTGAACCATGTGATCATCAATGTTACCCTTAACCAGGTGATCATGAGTCTAACCCTGAACCATATGTTCATCAATCCAACCCTGAACCATGTGATCATCAATGTAACCGTGAACCAGGTGATCATCTATATAACCCTTAACCAGGTGATCATGAGTCTAACCCTGAACCATATGATCATCAATGTAACCATGAACCATGTGATCATCAATCCAACCCTGAACCATGTGATCATCATCTAACCCTGAACCAGTTGATCATCAGTCTAACCTTGAACCATGTGATCATCAATCCAACCCTGAACCATGTGATCATCAATCCAACCCTGAACAATGTGATCATCAGTCTAACCCTGAACCATGTGATCATCAATCCAACCCTGGACCATGTGATCATCAATGTAACCGTCAACCAGGTGATCATCAATATAACCCTTAACCAGGTGATTATGAGTCTAACCCTGAACCATATGATCATCAATCCAACCCTAAACCATGTGATCATCAATGTAAACGTGAACAAGGTGATCATCTATATAACCCTTAACCAGGTGATCATGAGTCTAACCCTGAACCATATGATCATCAATCCAACCCTGAACCATGTGATCATCAATCTAACCGTGAACCAGGTGATCATCAATCTAACCTTGAACCAGGTGATTCTCAGTTTATTCTTGAACCATATGATCATCAATCCAACCCTGAACCATGTGATCATCATTCTAACCGTGAACCAGGTGATAATCAATATAACCCTTAACCCGGTGATCATCAGGCTAACCCTGAACCAGGTGATCATCAGTCTAATCCTGAACCATGTGATCATCAATCCAACCCTGAACCATGTGATCATCAGGCAAATCCTGAACCATGTGATCATCAATGTAACCGTCAACCATGTGATCATCAATCTAACCGTGAACCAGGTGATCATCAATATAACCCTTAACGAGGTGATCATCAGGCTAACCCTGAACCAGGTGATCATCAGTCTAATCCTGAACCATGTGATCATCAATCCAACCCTGAACCATGTGATCATCAATGTAACCGTCAACCAGGTGATCATCAATATAATCCTTAACCAGTTGATCATGAGTCTAACCCTGAACCATATGATCATCAATCCAACCCTGAACCATGTGATCATCAATGTAACCGTCAATCAGGTGATCATCAATATAACCCTTAACCAGGTGATCATGAGTCTAACCCTGAACCATATGATCATCAATCCAACCCTGAACCATGTGATCATCAATGTAACCGTGAACCAGGTGATCATCTATATAACCCTTAACAAGGTGATCATGAGTCTAACCCTGAACCATATGATCATCAATCCAACCCTGAACCATGTGATCATCAATCTAATCGTGAACCAGGTGATTTTCAGTCTAATCTTGAACCATATGATCATCAATCCAACCCTGAACCATGTGATCATCAATCTAACCGTGAACCAGGTGATCATCAATATAACCCTTAACCAGGTGGTCATCAGTCTAATCCTGAACCATGTGATCATCAGGCAAATCCTGAACCATGTGATCATCAATGTAACCCTGAACCATGTGATCATCAGTCTAACCCTGAACCAGGTGATCATCAGTCCAATCCTGAACCATGTGATCATCAATCCAACCCTGAACCATGTGATCATCAATCTAACCGTGAACCAGGTGATCATCAATGTAACCCTTAAACAGGTGATCATCAGTCTAACCCTGAACCAGGTGATCATCAATCCAACCCTGGACCATGTGATCATCAGTGCAATTCTGAACCATGTGATCATCAATCCAACCCTGGACCATGTGATCATCAATCTAACCCTGAACCAGGTGATCATCAGTCTAACCCTGAACCATGTAATCATCAATCCAACCCTGAACCATCTGATCATCAATCTAACCCTGAACAATGTGATCATCAGTCTAACCCTGAACCATGTGATCATCAATCCAACCCTGGACAATTTGATCATCAATCTAACCGTGAACAAGGTGATCATCAATATAACCCTTAAACAGGTGATCATCAGTCTAACCCTGAACCAGGTGATCATCAGTCCAATCCTGAACCAAGTGATCATCAATCCAACCCTGGACCATGTGATCATCAGTGCAATTCTGAACCATGTGATCATCAATCCAACCCTGGACCATGTGATCATCAATGTAACCGTGAACCATGTGATCATCAATGTAACCGTGAACCAGGTGATCATCAATATAACCCTTAACCAGGTGATCATCAGTCTAACCCTGAACCAGGTGATCATCAGTCTAATCCTGAACCATGTGATCATCAATCCAATCCTGGACCATGTGATCATCAATCCAACCCTGGACCATGTGATCATCAATCTAACCGTGAACAAGGTGATCATCAATATAACCCTGAACAATGTGATCATCAATGCAACCCTGAACCATCTGATCATCAATCTAACCCTGAACAATGTGATCATCAGTCTAACCCTGAACCATGTGATCATCAATCTAACCGTGAACAAGGTGATCATCAATATAACCCTTAAACAGGTGATCATCAGTCTAACCCTGAACCAGGTGATCATCAGTCTAATCCTGAACCATGTGATCATCAATCCAACCCTGAACCATGTGATCATCAATGTAACCGTCAACCAGGTGATCATCAATATAACCCTTAACCAGGTGATCATGAGTCTAACCCTGAACCATATGATCATCAATCCAACCCTGAACCATGTGATCATCAATGTAACCGTGAACCAGGTGATCATCTATATAACCCTTAACCGGGTGATCATGAGTCTAACCCTGAACCATATGATCATCAATCCAACCCTGAAACATTTTGACATCAATGTAACCGTGAACCAGGTGAAAATCAATATAACCCTTAACGAAGTGATCACCAGGCTAACCCTGAACCAGGTGATCATCAGTCTAATCCTGAACCATGTGATCATCAATGTAACCGTCAACCAGGTGATCATGAGTCTAACCCTGAACCATATGATCATCAATCCAATCCTGAACCATGTGATCATCAGGAAAATCCTGAACCATGTGATCATCAGTCTAACCGTGAACCAGGTGATCATCAGTCCAATCCTTAACCATGTGATCATCAATCCAACCCTGAACCAGGTGATCATCAATCTAACCATGAACCATGTGATCATCAGTCCAACCCTGAACCATGTGATCATCAATCTAACCCTGAACCAGGTGATCATCAGTCTAACCCTGAACCATGTGATCATCAATGCAACCCTGAACCATTTGATCATCAATCTAACCCTGAAAATGTGATCATCAGTCTAACCCTGAACCATGTGATCATCAATCCAACCCTGGACCATGTGATCATCAATCTAACCGTGAACAAGGTGATCATCAATATAACCCCTTAAACAGGTGATCATCAGTCTAACCCTGAACCAGGTGATCATCAGTCTAATCCTGAACCATGTGATCATCAATCCAACCCTGAACCATATGATCATCAAACCAACCCTGAACCATGTGATCATCAATCTAACCGTGAACCAGGTGATCATCAATCTAACCTTGAACCAGGTGATTCTCAGTCTAATCTTGAACCATATGATCATCAATCCAACCCTGAACCATGTGATCATCAATCTAACCGTGAACCAGGTGATGATCAATATAACCCTTAACCAGGTGATCATCAGTCAAATCTTTAACCATGTGATCATCAGGCAAATCCTGAACCATGTGATCATCACTGTAACCCTGAACCATGTGATCATCAATCTAACCGTGATGAAGGTGATCATAAATATAACCCTTAAACAGGTGATCATCAGTCTAACCTTAACCAGGTGATCATCAGTCCAATCCTGAACCATGTGATCATCAATCTAACCCTGAACCAGGTGATCATCAGTCTAACCCTGAACCATGTGATCATCAATCCAACCCTGAACCATTTGATCATCAATCTAACCCTGAACAATGTGATCATCAGTCTAACCCTGAACCATGTGATCATCAATCCAACCCTGGACCATGTGATCATCAATCTAACCGTGAACAAGGTGATCATCAATATAACCCCTTAAACAGGTGATCATCAGTCTAACCCTGAACCAGGTGATCATCAGTCTAATCCTGAACCATGTGATCATCAATCCAACCCTGAACCATATGATCATCAATCCAACCCTGAACTTGGTGATCATCAGTCTAATCCTGAACCAGGTGATCATCAATCCAACCCTGAACCATGTGATCATCAATGTTACCCTTAACCAGGTGATCATGAGTCTAACCCTGAACCATATGTTCATCAATCCAACCCTGAACCATGTGATCATCAATGTAACCGTGAACCAGGTGATCATCTATATAACCCTTAACCAGGTGATCATGAGTCTAACCCTGAACCATATGATCATCAATGTAACCATGAACCATGTGATCATCAATCCAACCCTGAACCATGTGATCATCATCTAACCCTGAACCAGTTGATCATCAGTCTAACCTTGAACCATGTGATCATCAATCCAACCCTGAACCATGTGATCATCAATCCAACCCTGAACAATGTGATCATCAGTCTAACCCTGAACCATGTGATCATCAATCCAACCCTGGACCATGTGATCATCAATGTAACCGTCAACCAGGTGATCATCAATATAACCCTTAACCAGGTGATCATGAGTCTAACCCTGAACCATATGATCATCAATCCAACCCTAAACCATGTGATCATCAATGTAAACGTGAACAAGGTGATCATCTATATAACCCTTAACCAGGTTATCATGAGTCTAACCCTGAACCATATGATCATCAATCCAACCCTGAACCATGTGATCATCAATCTAACCGTGAACCAGGTGATCATCAATCTAACCTTGAACCAGGTGATTCTCAGTTTATTCTTGAACCATATGATCATCAATCCAACCCTGAACCATGTGATCATCATTCTAACCGTGAACCAGGTGATCATCAGTCTACTCCTGAACCATGTGATCATCAGGCAAATCCTGAACCATGTGATCATCAATGTAACCGTCAACCATGTGATCATCAATCTAACCGTGAACCAGGTGATCATCAATATAACCCTTAACGAGGTGATCATCAGGCTAACCCTGAACCAGGTGATCATCAGTCTAATCCTGAACCATGTGATCATCAATCCAACCCTGAACCATGTGATCATCAATGTAACCGTCAACCAGGTGATCATCAATATAATCCTTAACCAGTTGATCATGAGTCTAACCCTGAACCATATGATCATCAATCCAACCCTGAACCATGTGATCATCAATGTAACCGTCAATCAGGTGATCATCAATATAACCCTTAACCAGGTGATCATGAGTCTAACCCTGAACCATATGATCATCAATCCAACCCTGAACCATGTGATCATCAATGTAACCGTGAACCAGGTGATCATCTATATAACCCTTAACAAGGTGATCATGAGTCTAACCCTGAACCATATGATCATCAATCCAACCCTGAACCATGTGATCATCAATCTAATCGTGAACCAGGTGATTTTCAGTCTAATCTTGAACCATATGATCATCAATCCAACCCTGAACCATGTGATCATCAATCTAACCGTGAACCAGGTGATCATCAATATAACCCTTAACCAGGTGGTCATCAGTCTAATCCTGAACCATGTGATCATCAGGCAAATCCTGAACCATGTGATCATCAATGTAACCCTGAACCATGTGATCATCAGTCTAACCCTGAACCAGGTGATCATCAGTCCAATCCTGAACCATGTGATCATCAATCCAACCCTGAACCATGTGATCATCAATCTAACCGTGAACCAGGTGATCATCAATGTAACCCTTAAACAGGTGATCATCAGTCTAACCCTGAACCAGGTGATCATCAATCCAACCCTGGACCATGTGATCATCAGTGCAATTCTGAACCATGTGATCATCAATCCAACCCTGGACCATGTGATCATCAATCTAACCCTGAACCAGGTGATCATCAGTCTAACCCTGAACCATGTAATCATCAATCCAACCCTGAACCATCTGATCATCAATCTAACCCTGAACAATGTGATCATCAGTCTAACCCTGAACCATGTGATCATTAATTCAACCCTGGACCATGTGATCATCAATCTAACCGTGAACAAGGTGATCATCAATATAACCCTTAAACAGGTGATCATCAGTCTAACCCTGAACCAGGTGATCATCAGTCCAATCCTGAACCAAGTGATCATCAATCCAACCCTGGACCATGTGATCATCAGTGCAATTCTGAACCATGTGATCATCAATCCAACCCTGGACCATGTGATCATCAATGTAACCGTGAACCATGTGATCATCAATGTAACCGTGAACCAGGTGATCATCAATATAACCCTTAACCAGGTGATCATCAGTCTAACCCTGAACCAGGTGATCATCAGTCTAATCCTGAACCATGTGATCATCAATCCAATCCTGGACCATGTGATCATCAATCCAACCCTGGACCATGTGATCATCAATCTAACCGTGAACAAGGTGATCATCAATATAACCCTGAACCATGTGATCATCAATGCAACCCTGAACCATCTGATCATCAATCTAACCCTGAACAATGTGATCATCAGTCTAACCCTGAACCATGTGATCATCAATCTAACCGTGAACAAGGTGATCATCAATATAACCCTTAAACAGGTGATCATCAGTCTAACCCTGAACCAGGTGATCATCAGTCTAATCCTGAACCATGTGATCATCAATCCAACCCTGAACCATGTGATCATCAATGTAACCGTCAACCAGGTGATCATCAATATAACCCTTAACCAGGTGATCATGAGTCTAACCCTGAACCATATGATCATCAATCCAACCCTGAACCATGTGATCATCAATGTAACCGTGAACCAGGTGATCATCTATATAACCCTTAACCGGGTGATCATGAGTCTAACCCTGAACCATATGATTATCAATCCAACCCTGAAACATTTTGACATCAATGTAACCGTGAACCAGGTGAACATCAATATAACCCTTAACGAAGTGATCACCAGGCTAACCCTGAACCAGGTGATCATCAGTCTAATCCTGAACCATGTGATCATCAATGTAACCGTCAACCAGGTGATCATGAGTCTAACCCTGAACCATATGATCATCAATCCAATCCTGAACCATGTGATCATCAGGCAAATCCTGAACCATGTGATCATCAGTCTAACCGTGAACCAGGTGATCATCAGTCCAATCCTTAACCATGTGATCATCAATCCAACCCTGAACCAGGTGATCATCAATCTAACCATGAACCATGTGATCATCAGTCCAACCCTGAACCATGTGATCATCAATCTAACCCTGAACCAGGTGATCATCAGTCTAACCCTGAACCATGTGATCATCAATCCAACCCTGAACCATTTGATCATCAATCTAACCCTGAACAATGTGATCATCAGTCTAACCCTGAACCATGTGATCATCAATCCAACCCTGGACCATGTGATCATCAATCTAACCGTGAACAAGGTGATCATCAATATAACCCCTTAAACAGGTGATCATCAGTCTAACCCTGAACCAGGTGATCATCAGTCTAATCCTGAACCATGTGATCATCAATCCAACCCTGAACCATATGATCATCAATCCAACCCTGAACCATGTGATCATCAATCTAACCGTGAACCAGGTGATCATCAATCTAACCTTGAACCAGGTGATTCTCAGTCTAATCTTGAACCATATGATCATCAATCCAACCCTGAACCATGTGATCATCAATCTAACCGTGAACCAGGTGATGATCAATATAACCCTTAACCAGGTGATCATCAGTCAAATCTTTAACCATGTGATCATCAGGCAAATCCTGAACCATGTGATCATCACTGTAACCCTGAACCATGTGATCATCAATCTAACCGCGATCAAGGTGATCATAAATATAACCCTTAAACAGGTGATCATCAGTCTAACCTTAACCAGGTGATCATCAGTCCAATCCTGAACCATGTGATCATCAATCTAACCCTGAACCAGGTGATCATCAGTCTAACCCTGAACCATGTGATCATCAATCCAACCCTGAACCATTTGATCATCAATCTAACCCTGAACAATGTGATCATCAGTCTAACCCTGAACCATGTGATCATCAATCCAACCCTGGACCATGTGATCATCAATCTAACCGTGAACAAGGTGATCATCAATATAACCCCTTAAACAGGTGATCATCAGTCTAACCCTGAACCAGGTGATCATCAGTCTAATCCTGAACCATGTGATCATCAATCCAACCCTGAACCATATGATCATCAATCCAACCCTGAACCATGTGATCATGAATCTAACCGTGAACCAGTTGATCATCAATCTAACCTTGAACCAGGTGATTCTCAGTCTAATCTTGAACCATATGATCATCAATCCAACCCTGAACCATGTGATCATCAATCTAACCGTGAACAAGGTGATGATCAATATAACCCTTAACCAGGTGATCATCAGTCAAATCTTTAACCATGTGATCATCAGGCAAATCCTGAACCATGTGATCATCACTGTAACCCTGAACCATGTGATCATCAATCTAACCGTGATCAAGGTGATCATAAATATAACCCTTAAACAGGTGATCATCAGTCTAACCTTAACCAGGTGATCATCAGTCCAATCCTGAACCATGTGATCATCAATCTAACCCTGAACCAGGTGATCATCAGTCTAACCCTGAACCAGGTGATCATCAATCCAACCCTGAACCATGTGATCATCAATCTAACCCCGAACAATGTGATCATCAGTCTAACCCTGAACCATGTGATCATCAATCCATCCCTGGACCATGTGATCATGAATCCAACCCTGAACCATGTGATCATCAATGTAACCGTGAACCAGGTGATCATCTATATAACCCTTAACCAGGTGATCATGAGTCTAACCCTGAACCAAATGATCATCAATCCAACCCTGGACCATGTGATCATCAATCTAACCGTGAACAAGGTGATCATAAATGTAACCCTTAAACAGGTGATCATCAATATAACCCTTAACGAAGTGATCATCAGGCTAACCCTGAACCAGGTGATCATTTGTCTAATCCTGAACCATGTGATCATCAATCCAACCCTGAACCATGTGATCATCAATGTAACCGTCAACCAGGTGATCATCAATATAACGCTTAACCAGGTGATCATGAGTCTAACCCTGAACCATATGATCATCAATCCAACCCTGAACCATGTGATAATCAGTGTAACCGTGAACCAGGTGATCATCTATATAACCATTAACCAGGTGATCATGAGTCTAACCCTGATCCATATGATCATCAATCCAACCCTGAACCATTTGATCATCAATGTAACCGTGAACCAGGTGATCATCAATATAACCCTTAACGAAGTGATCATCAGGCTAACCCTGAACCAGGTGATCATCAGTCTAATCCCGAACCATGTGATCATCAATCCAACCCTGAACCATGTGATCATCAATGTAACCGTCAACCATGTGATCATGAGTCTAACCCTGAACCATATGATCATCAATCCAACCCTGAACCATGTGATCATCAATGTAACCCTGAACCATGTGATCATCAATCTAACCGTGAACAAGGTGATCATCAATATAACCCTTAAACAGGAGATCATCAGTCTAACCCTGAACCAGGTGATCATCAGTCCAATCCTGAACCATGTGATCATCAATCCAACCCTGAACCATGTGATCATCAATCTAACCGTGAACCAGGTGATCATCAATATAACCCTTAACGAGGTGATCATCAGGCTAACCCTGAACTTGGCGATCATCAGTCTAATCCTGAACCAGGTGATCATCAATCCAACCCTGAACCATGTGATCATCAATGTTACCATTAACCAGGTGATCATGAGTCTAACCCTGAACCATATGTTCATCAATCCAACCCTGAACCATGTGATCATCAATGTAACCGTGAACCATGTGATCATCTATATAACCCTTAACCAGGTGATCATGAGTCTAACCCTGAACCATATGATCATCAATGTAACCATGAACCATGTGATCATCAATCCAACCCTGAACCATGTGATCATCATCTACCCCTGAGCTAGGTGATCATCAGTCTAACCCTGAACCATGTGATCATCAATCCAACCCTGAACCATGTGATCATCAATCCAACCCTGAATAATGTGATCATCAGTGTAACCCTGAACCATGTGATCATCAATCCAACCCTGGACCATGTGATCATCAATCTAACCGTGACAAGGTGATCATCAATATAACCCTTAAACAGGTGATCATCAGTCTAACCCTGAACCAGGTGATCATCAGTCTAATCCTGAACCATGTGATCATCAATCCAACCCTGAACCATGTGATCATCAATGTAACCGTCAACCAGGTGATCATCAATATAACCCTTAACCAGGTGATCATGAGTCTAACCCTGAACCATATGATCATCAATCCAACCCTGAACCATGTGATCATCAATGTAACCGTCAACCAGGTGATCATCAATATAACCCTTAACCAGGTGATCATGAGTCTAACCCTGAACCATATGATCATCAATCCAACCCTAAACCATGTGATCATCAATGTAAACGTGAACAAGGTGATCATCTATATAACCCTTAACCAGGTGATCATGAGTCTAACCCTGAACCATATGATCATCAATTCAACCCTGAACCATGTGATCATCAATCTAACCGTGAACCAGGTGATCATCAATATAACCCTTAACCAGGTGATCATCAGTCTAATCCTGAACCATGTGATCATCAGGCAAATCCTGAACCATGTGATCATCAATGTAACCCTGAACCATGTGATCATCAATCTAACCGTAATCAAGGTGATCATCAATATAACCCTTAAACAGGTGATCATCAGTCTAACCCTGAACCAGGTGATCATTAGTCCAATCCTGAACCATGTGATCATCATTCAGACCCTGAACCATGTGATCATCAATCTAACCCTGAACCAGGTGATCATCAGTCTAACCCTGAACCATGTGATCATCAATCCAACCCTGGACCATGTGATCATCAATCTAACCGTGAACAAGGTGATCATCAATATAACCGTGAACCAGGTGATCATCTATATAACCCTTAACCAGGTGATCATGAGTCTAACCCTGAACCATATGATCATCAATCCAACCCTGAACCATTTGATCATCAATGTAACCCTGAACCAGGTGATCATCAGTCTAATCCTGAACCATGTGATCATCAATCCAACCCTGAACCATGTGATCATCAATGTAACCGTGAACCAGGTGATCATCTATATAACCCTTAACCAGGTGATCATGAGTCTAACCCTGAACCATATGATCATCAATCCAACCCTGAACCATGTGATCATCAATGTAACCGTCAACCAGGTGATCATCAATATAATCCTTAACCAGTTGATCATGAGTCTAACCCTGAACCATATGATCATCAATCCAACCCTGAACCATGTGATCATCAATGTAACCCTGAACCATGTGATCATCAATCTAACCGTGCACCAGATGATTCTCAGTCTAATCTTGAACCATATGATCATCAATCCAACCCTGAACCATGTGATCATCAATCTAACCGTGAACCAGGTGATCATCAATATAACCCTTAACCAGGTGGTCATCAGTCTAATCCTGAACCATGTGATTATCAGGCAAATCCTGAACCATGTGATCATCAATGTAACCCTAAACCATGTGATCATCAATCTAACCGTGAACAAGGTGATCATCAGTCTAACCCTGAACTAGGTGATCATCAGTCCAATCCTGAACCATGTGATCATCAATCCAACCCTGAACCATGTGATCATCAATCTAACCGTGAACCAGGTGATCATCAATATAATCCTTAACCAGGTGATCATGAGTCTAACCCTGAACCATATGATTAATAATCCAAACTTGAACCATGTGATCATCAATCTAGTCCTGGACCATGTGATCATCAATCTAACCGTGAACAAAGTGATCATCAATGTAACCCTTAAACAGGTGATCATCAGTCTAACCCTGAACCAGGTGATCATCAGTCCAATCCTGAACCATGTGATCATCAATCCAACCCTGGACCATGTGATCATCAGTGCAATCCTTAACCATGTGATCATCAATCCAACCCTGGACCATGTCATCGTCAATCCAACCCTGGACCATGTGATCATCAATCTAACCGTGAACAAGGTGATCATCAATAAAACCCTTAAACAGGTGATCATCAGTCTAACCCTAAACTAGGTGATCATCAATCTAACCCTGAACCATGTGATCATCAATCTAATCCTGGACCATGTGATTATCTATCTAAAAGTGAACAAAGTGATCATCAATGTAACCCTTAAACAGGTGATTATCAGTCTAACCCTGAACCAGGTGATCATCAATCCAACCCTGGACCATGTGATCATCAATCCAACCCTGGACCATGTGATCATCAATCTAACCGTGATAAGGTGATCATCAATATAACCCTTAAACAGGTGATCATCAGTCTAATCCTGAACCATGTGATCATCAATCCAACCCTGAACCACGTGATCATCAATGTAACTGTCAACCAGGTGATCATCAATATAACCCTTAACCAGGTGATCATGAGTCTAACCCTGAACCATATGATCATCAATCCAACCCTGAACCATGTGATCATCAATGTAACCGTCAACCAGGTGATCATCAATATAACCCTTAACCAGGTGATCATGAGTCTAACCCTGAACCATATGATCATCAATCCAACCCTGAACCATGTGATCATCAATGTAACCGTGAACCAGGTGATCATCTATATAACCCTTAACCAGGTGATCATGAGTCTAACCCTGAACCATATGATCATCAATCCAACCCTGAACCATGTGATCATCAATCTAACCATGAACCAGGTAATCATCAATCTAACCTTGAACCAGGTGATTCTCAGTCTAATCTTGAACCATATGATCATCAATCCAACCCTGAACCATGTGATCATCAATCTAACCGTGAACCAGGTGATCATCAATATAACCCTTAACCATGTGATCATCATTCAGACCCTGAACCATGTGATCATCAATCCAACCCTGAACCAGGTGATCATCAGTTTAACCCTGAACCATGTGATCATCAATCCAACCCTGAACCATGTGATCATCAAACTAACCCTGAACAATGTGATCATCAGTCTAACCCTGAACCATGTGATCATCAATCCAACCCTGGACCATGTGATCATCAATCTAACCGTGAACAAGATGATCATCAATATAACCCTTAAACAGGTGATCATCAGTCTAACCCTGAACCAGGTGATCATCAGTCCAATCCTGAAACATGTCATCATCAATCCAACCCTGAACCATGTGATCATCAATCTAACCCTGAACCAGGTGATCATCAATATAACCCTTAAGGACGTGATCATCAGGCTAACCCTGAACCAGGTGATCATTTGTCTAATCCTGAACCATGTGATCATCAATGTAACCGTCAACCAGGTGATCATCAATATAACCCTTAACCAGGTGATCATGAGTCTAACCCTGAACCATATGATCATCAATCCAACCCCTCAACCATGTGATCATCAATGTAACCGTGAACCAGGTGATCATATATATAACCCTTAACCAGGTGATCATGAGTCTAACCCTGAACCATATGATCATCAATCCAACCCTGAACCATTTGATCATCAATGTAACCGTGAACCAGGTGATCATCAATATAACCCTTAACGAAGTGATCATCAGGTTAACCCTGAACCAGGTGATCATCAGTCTAACCCTGAACCATATGATCATCAATCCAACACTGAAGCATGTGATCATCAGGCAAATCCTGAACCATGTGATCATCAATGTAACCCTGAACCATGTGATCATCAATCTAACCGTGAACAAGGTGAACAACAATATAACCCTTAAACAGGAGATCATCAGTCTATCCCTGAACCAGGTGATCATCAGTCCTATCCTGAACCATGTGATCATCAATCCAACCCAAAACCATGTGATCATCAATCTAACCGTGAACCAGGTGATCATCAATATAACCCTTAACGAGGTGATCATCAGTCTAATCCTGAACCATGTGATCATCAATCCAACCCTGAACCATGTGATCATCAATCTAACCGTGAACCAGGTGATCATCAATATAACCCTTAACCAGGTGGTCATCAGTCTAATCCTGAACCATGTGATTATCAGGCAAATCCTGAACCATGTGATCATCAATGTAACCCTAAACCATGTGATCATCAATCTAACCGTGAACAAGGTGATCATCAGTCTAACCCTGAACCAGGTGATCATCAGTCCAATCCTGAACCATGTGATCATCAATCCAACCCTGAACCATGTGATCATCAATCTAACCGTGAACCAGGTGATTATCAATATAACCCTTAACGAGGTTATCATCAGGCTAACCCTGAACCAGGTGATCATCAGTCTAATCCTGAACCATGTGATCATCAATCCAACCCTGAACCATGTGATCATCAATCTAACCGTGAACCAGGTGATCATCAATATAATCCTTAACCAGGTGATCATGAGTCTAACCCTGAACCATATGATTAATAATCCAAACTTGAACCATGTGATCATCAATCTAGTCCTGGACCATGTGATCATCAATCTAACCGTGAACAAAGTGATCATCAATGTAACCCTTAAACAGGTGATCATCAGTCTAACCCTGAACCAGGTGATCATCAGTCCAATCCTGAACCATGTGATCATCAATCCAACCCTGGACCATTTGATCATCAGTGCAATCCTTAACCATGTGATCATCAATCCAACCCTGGACCATGTCATCGTCAATCCAACCCTGGACCATGTGATCATCAATCTAACCGTGAACAAGGTGATCATCAATAAAACCCTTAAACAGGTGATCATCAGTCTTACCCTAAACTAGGTGATCATCAATCTAACCCTGAACCATGTGATCATCAATCTAATCCTGGACCATGTTATTATCTATCTAAAAGTGAACAAAGTGATCATCAATGTAACCCTTAAACAGGTGATTATCAGTCTAACCCTGAACCAGGTGATCATCAGTCCAATCCTGAACCATGTGATCATCAATCCAACCCTGGACCATGTGATCATCAATCTAACCGTGATAAGGTGATCATCAATATAACCCTTAAACAGGTGATCATCAGTCTAATCCTGAACCATGTGATCATCAATCCAACCCTGAACCACGTGATCATCAATGTAACTGTCAACCAGGTGATCATCAATATAACCCTTAACCAGGTGATCATGAGTCTAACCCTGAACCATATGATCTTCAATCCAACCCTGAACCATGTGATCATCAA
The DNA here is from genome assembly GCF_040054535.1 of Antennarius striatus. NCBI lineage: Eukaryota > Metazoa > Chordata > Actinopteri > Lophiiformes > Antennariidae > Antennarius > Antennarius striatus. The sequence continues at coordinate 419,726 of NC_090781.1, read as the reverse complement.
TGTAACCGTCAACCAGGTGATCATCAATATAACCCTTAACCAGGTGATCATGAGTCTAACCCTGAACCATATGATCATCAATCCAACCCTGAACCATGTGATCATCAATGTAACCGTGAACCAGGTGATCATCTATATAACCCTTAACCAGGTGATCATGAGTCTAACCCTGAACCATATGATCATCAATCCAACCCTGAACCATGTGATCATCAATCTAACCATGAACTAGGTAATCATCAATCTAACCTTGAACCAGGTGATTCTCAGTCTAATCTTGAACCATATGATCATCAATCCAACCCTGAACCATGTGATCATCAATCTAACCGTGAACCAGGTGATCATCAATATAACCCTTAACCATGTGATCATCATTCAGACCCTGAACCATGTGATCATCAATCCAACCCTGAACCAGGTGATCATCAGTTTAACCCTGAACCATGTGATCATCAATCCAACCCTGAACCATGTGATCATCAAACTAACCCTGAACAATGTGATCATCAGTCTAACCCTGAACCATGTGATCATCAATCCAACCCTGGACCATGTGATCATCAATCTAACCGTGAACAAGATGATCATCAATATAACCCTTAAACAGGTGATCATCAGTCTAACCCTGAACCAGGTGATCATCAGTCCAATCCTGAAACATGTCATCATCAATCCAACCCTGAACCATGTGATCATCAATCTAACCCTGAACCAGGTGATCATCAATATTACCCTTAAGGACGTGATCATCAGGCTAACCCTGAACCAGGTGATCATTTGTCTAATCCTGAACCATGTGATCATCAATGTAACCGTCAACCAGGTGATCATCAATATAACCCTTAACCAGGTGATCATGAGTCTAACCCTGAACCATATGATCATCAATCTAACCCCTCAACCATGTGATCATCAATGTAACCGTGAACCAGGTGATCATATATATAACCCTTAACCAGGTGATCATGAGTCTAACCCTGAACCATATGTTCATCAATCCAACCCTGAACCATTTGATCATCAATGTAACCGTGAACCAGGTGATCATCAATATAACCCTTAACGAAGTGATCATCAGGCTAACCCTGAACCAGGTGATCATCAGTCTAATCCTGAACCATGTGATCATCAATCCAACCCTGAACCATGTGATCATCAATGCAACCGTCAACCAGGTGATCATGAGTCTAACCCTGAACCATATGATCATCAATCCAACACTGAAGCATGTGATCATCAGGCAAATCCTGAACCATGTGATCATCAATGTAACCCTGAACCATGTGATCATCAATCTAACCGTGAACAAGGTGAACAACAATATAACCCTTAAACAGGAGATCATCAGTCTATCCCTGAACCAGGTGATCATCAGTCCTATCCTGAACCATGTGATCATCAATCCAACCCAAAACCATGTGATCATCAATCTAACCGTGAACCAGGTGATCATCAATATAACCCTTAACGAGGTGATCATCAGTCTAATCCTGAACCATGTGATCATCAATCCAACCCTGAACCATGTGATCATCAATGTAACCGTCAACCAGGTGATCATCAATATAATCCTTAACCAGTTGATCATGAGTCTAACCCTGAACCATGTGATCATCAATGTAACCATCAATCAGGTGATCATCAATATAACGCTTTACCAGGTGATCATGAATCTAACCCTGAACCATATGATCATCAATCCAACCCTGAACCATGTGATCATCAATGTAACCGTGAACCAGGTGATCATCTATATAACCCTTAACCAGGTGATCATCAGTCTAACCCTGAACCAGGTGATCATCAGTCCAATCCTGAACCATGTGATCATCATTCAGACCCTGAACCATGTGATCATTTATCTAACCCTGAACCAGGTGATCATCATTCTAACCCTGAACCATGTGATCATCAAACTAACCCTGAACAATGTGATCATCAGTCTAACCCTGAACCATGTGATCATCAATCCAACCCTGGACCATGTGATCATCAATCTAACCGTGAACAAGGTGATCATCAATATAACCCTTAAACAGGTGATCATCAGTCTAACCCTGAACCAGGTGATCATCAGTCCAATCCTGAACCATGTCATCATCAATCCAACCCTGAACCATGTGATCATCAATCTAACCGTGAACCAGGTGATCATCAATATAACCCTTAACGACGTGATCATCAGGCTAACCGTGAACCAGGTGATCATTTGTCTAATCCTGAACCATGTGATCATCAATGTAACCGTCAACCAGGTGATCATCAATATAACCCTTAACCAGGTGATCATGAGTCTAACCCTGAACCATATGATCATCAATCCAACCCTCAACCATGTGATCATCAATGTAACCGTGAACCAGGTGATCATATATATAACCCTTAACCAGGTGATCATGAGTCTAACCCTGAACCATGTGATCATCAGTCCTATCCTGAACCATGTGATCATCAATCCAACCCAAAACCATGTGATCATCAATCCAACCCTGAACCATGTGATCATCAATGTAACCGTCAACCAGGTGATCATCAATATAACCCTTAACGAAGTGATCATCAGGCTAACCCTGAACCAGGTGATCATCAGTCTAATCCTGAACCATGTGATCATCAATCCAACCCTGAACCATGTGATCATCAATGCAACCGTCAACCAGGTGATCATGAGTCTAACCCTGAACCATATGATCATCAATCCAACCCTGAAGCATGTGATCATCAGGCAAATCCTGAACCATGTGATCATCAATGTAACCCTGAACCATGTTTTCATCAATCTAACCGTGAACAAGGTGAACAACAATATAACCCTTAAACAGGAGATCATCAGTCTAACCCTGAACCAGGTGATCATCAGTCCTATCCTGAACCATGTGATCATCAATCCAACCCAAAACCATGTGATCATCAATCTAACCGTGAACCAGGTGATCATCAATGTAACCGTCAACCAGGTGATCATCAATATAATCCTTAACCAGTTGATCATGAGTCTAACCCTGAACCATGTGATCATCAATGTAACCGTCAATCAGGTGATCATCAATATAACCCTTAACGAGGTCATCATCAGTCTAATCCTGAACCATGTGATCATCAATCCAACCCTGAACCATGTGATCATCAATGTAACCGTCAACCAGGTGATCATCAATATAATCCTTAACCAGTTGATCATGAGTCTAACCCTGAACCATGTGATCATCAATGTAACCGTCAATCAGGTGATCATCAATATAACCCTTAACGAGGTGATCATCAGTCTAATCCTGAACCATGTGATCATCAATCCAACCCTGAACCATGTGATCATCAATGTAACCGTCAACCAGGTGATTATGAATCTAACCCTGAACCATATGATCATCAATCCAACCCTGAACCATGTGATCATCAATGTAACCGTGAACCATGTGATCATCAATCCAACCCTGAACGATGTGATCATCAAACTAACCCTGAACAATGTGATCATCAGTCTAACCCTGAACCATGTGATCATCAATCCAACCCTGGACCATGTGATCATCATTCAGACCCTGAACCATGTGATCATCAATCTAACCCTGAACCAGGTGATCATCATTCAGACCCTGAACCATGTGATCATCAATCTAACCCTGAACCAGGTGATCATCAGTCTAACCCTGAACCATGTGATCATCAATCCAACCCTGAACCACGTGATCATCAATGTAACTGTCAACCAGGTGATCATCAATATAACCCTTAACCAGGTGATCATGAGTCTAACCCTGAACCATATGATCATCAATCCAACCCTGAACCATGTGATCATCAATGTAACCGTCAACCAGGTGATCTTCAATATAACCCTTAACCAGGTGATCATGAGTCTAACCCTGAACAATATGATCATCAATCCAACCCTGAACCATGTGATCATCAATGTAACCGTGAACCAGGTGATCATCTATATAACCCTTAACCAGGTGATCATGAGTCTAACCCTGAACCATATGATCATCAATCCAACCCTGAACCATGTGATCATCAATCTAACCATGAACCAGGTGATTCTCAGTCTAATCTTGAACCATATGATCATCAATCCAACCCTGAAACATGTGATCATCAATCTAACCGTGAACCAGGTGATCATCAATATAACCCTTAACCATGTGATCATCATTCAGACCCTGAACCATGTGATCATCAATCCAACCCTGAACCAGGTGATCATCAGTTTAACCCTGAACCATGTGATCATCAATCCAACCCTGAACCATGTGATCATCAAACTAACCCTGAACAATGTGATCATCAGTCTAACCCTGAACCATGTGATCATCAATGTAACCCTGAACCATGTGATCATCAATCTAACCGTGAACCAGGTGATCATCAATATAACCCTTAACGAGGTGATCATCAGGCTAACCCTGAACCAGGTGATCATCAGTCTAATCCTGAACCATGTGATCATCAATCCAACCCTGAACCATGTGATCATCAATGTAACCGTCAACCAGGTGATCATCAATATAATCCTTAACCAGTTGATCATGAGTCTAACCCTGAACCATATGATCATCAATCCAACCCTGAACCATGTGATCATCAATGTAACCGTCAATCAGGTGATCATCAATATAACCCTTAACCAGGTGATCATGAGTCTAACCCTGAACCATATGATCATCAATCCAACCCTGAACCATGTGATCATCAATGTAACCGTGAACCAGGTGATCATCTATATAACCCTTAACCAGGTGATCATGAGTCTAACCCTGAACCATATGATCATCAATCCAACCCTGAACCATGTGATCATCAATCTAATCGTGAACCAGGTGATTTTCAGTCTAATCTTGAACCATATGATCATCAATCCAACCCTGAACCATGTGATCATCAATCTAACCGTGAACCAGGTGATCATCAATATAACCCTTAACCAGGTGGTCATCAGTCTAATCCTGAACCATGTGATCATCAGGCAAATCCTGAACCATGTGATCATCAATGTAACCCTGAACCATGTGATCATCAGTCTAACCCTGAACCAGGTGATCATCAGTCCAATCCTGAACCATGTGATCATCAATCCAACCCTGAACCATGTGATCATCAATCTAACCGTGAACCAGGTGATCATCAATGTAACCCTTAAACAGGTGATCATCAGTCTAACCCTGAACCAGGTGATCATCAATCCAACCCTGGACCATGTGATCATCAGTGCAATTCTGAACCATGTGATCATCAATCCAACCCTGGACCATGTGATCATCAATCTAACCCTGAACCAGGTGATCATCAGTCTAACCCTGAACCATGTAATCATCAATCCAACCCTGAACCATCTGATCATCAATCTAACCCTGAACAATGTGATCATCAGTCTAACCCTGAACCATGTGATCATCAATCCAACCCTGGACAATGTGATCATCAATCTAACCGTGAACAAGGTGATCATCAATATAACCCTTAAAAAGGTGATCATCAGTCTAACCCTGAACCAGGTGATCATCAGTCCAATCCTAAACCAAGTGATCATCAATCCAACCCTGGACCATGTGATCATCAGTGCAATTCTGAACCATGTGATCATCAATCCAACCCTGGACCATGTGATCATCAATGTAACCGTGAACCATGTGATCATCAATGTAAACGTGAACCAGGTGATCATCAATATAACCCTTAACCAGGTGATCATCAGTCTAACCCTGAACCAGGTGATCATCAGTCTAATCCTGAACCATGTGATCATCAATCCAATCCTGGACCATGTGATCATCAATCCAACCCTGGACCATGTGATCATCAATCTAACCGTGAACAAGGTGATCATCAATATAACCCTTAAACAGGTGATCATCAGTCTAACCCTGAACCAGGTGATCATCAATCCAACCCTGAACCATGTGATCATCAATCTAACCCTGAACCAGGTGATCATCAGTCTAACCCTGAACCATGTGATCATCAATGCAACCCTGAACCATCTGATCATCAATCTAACCCTGAACAATGTGATCATCAGTCTAACCCTGAACCATGTGATCATCAATCTAACCGTGAACAAGGTGATCATCAATATAACCCTTAAACAGGTGATCATCAGTCTAACCCTGAACCAGGTGATCATCAGTCCAATCCTGAACCATGTGATCATCAATCCAACCCTGAACCATGTGATCATCAATCTAACCGTGAACCAGGTGATCATCAATATAACACTTAATGAAGTGATCATCAGGCTAACCCTGAACCAGGTGATCATCAGTCTAATCCTGAACCATGTGATCATCTACATAACCCTTAACCAGGTGATCATCAGTCCAATCCTGAACCATGTGATCATCAATCCAACCCTGAACCATGTGATCATCAATCTAACCGTGAACCAGGTGATCATCAATGTAACCCTTAAACAGGTGATCATCAGTCTAACCCTGAACCAGGTGATCATCAATCCAACCCTGGACCATGTGATCATCAGTGCAATTCTGAACCATGTGATCATCAATCCAACCCTGGACCATGTGATCATCAATCTAACCCTGAACCAGGTGATCATCAGTCTAACCCTGAACCATGTCATCATCAATCCAACCCTGAACCATCTGATCATCAATCTAACCCTGAACAATGTGATCATCAGTCTAACCCTGAACCATGTGATCATCAATCCAACCCTGGACAATGTGATCATCAATCTAACCGTGAACAAGGTGATCATCAATATAACCCTTAAAAAGGTGATCATCAGTCTAACCCTGAACCAGGTGATCATCAGTCCAATCCTAAACCAAGTGATCATCAATCCAACCCTGGACCATGTGATCATCAGTGCAATTCTGAACCATGTGATCATCAATCCAACCCTGGACCATGTGATCATCAATGTAACCGTGAACCATGTGATCATCAATGTAAACGTGAACCAGGTGATCATCAATATAACCCTTAACCAGGTGATCATCAGTCTAACCCTGAACCAGGTGATCATCAGTCTAATCCTGAACCATGTGATCATCAATCCAATCCTGGACCATGTGATCATCAATCCAACCCTGGACCATGTGATCATCAATCTAACCGTGAACAAGGTGATCATCAATATAACCCTTAAACAGGTGATCATCAGTCTAACCCTGAACCAGGTGATCATCAATCCAACCCTGAACCATGTGATCATCAATCTAACCCTGAACCAGGTGATCATCAGTCTAACCCTGAACCATGTGATCATCAATGCAACCCTGAACCATCTGATCATCAATCTAACCCTGAACAATGTGATCATCAGTCTAACCCTGAACCATGTGATCATCAATCTAACCGTGAACAAGGTGATCATCAATATAACCCTTAAACAGGTGATCATCAGTCTAACCCTGAACCAGGTGATCATCAGTCCAATCCTGAACCATGTGATCATCAATCCAACCCTGAACCATGTGATCATCAATCTAACCGTGAACCAGGTGATCATCAATATAACACTTAATGAAGTGATCATCAGGCTAACCCTGAACCAGGTGATCATCAGTCTAATCCTGAACCATGTGATCATCTACATAACCCTTAACCAGGTGATCATGAGTCTAACCCTGAACCAAATGATCATCAATCCAACCCTGGACCATGTGATCATCAATCTAACCGTGAACAAGGTGATCATAAATATAACCCTTAAACAGGTGATCATCAATATAACCCTTAACGAAGTGATCATCAGGCTAACCCTGAACCAGGTGATCATCAGTCTAATCCTGAACCATGTGATCATCAATCCAACCCTGAACCATGTGATCATCAATGTAACCGTCAACCATGTGATCATGAGTCTAACCCTGAACCATATGATCATCAATCCAACCCTGAACCATGTGATCATCAATGTAACCCTGAACCATGTGATCATCAATCTAACCGTGAACAAGGTGATCATCAATATAACCCTTAAACAGGAGATCATCAGTCTAACCCTGAACCAGGTGATCATCAGTCCAATCCTGAACCATGTGATCATCAATCCAACCCTGAACCATGTGATCATCAATCTAACCGTGAACCAGGTGATCATCAATATAACACTTAATGAAGTGATCATCAGGCTAACCCTGAACCAGGTGATCATCAGTCTAATCCTGAACCATGTGATCATCTACATAACCCTTAACCAGGTGATCATGAGTCTAACCCTGAACCAAATGATCATCAATCCAACCCTGGACCATGTGATCATCAATCTAACCGTGAACAAGGTGATCATAAATATAACCCTTAAACAGGTGATCATCAATATAACCCTTAACGAAGTGATCATCAGGCTAACCCTGAACCAGGTGATCATCAGTCTAATCCTGAACCATGTGATCATCAATCCAACCCTGAACCATGTGATCATCAATGTAACCGTCAACCATGTGATCATGAGTCTAACCCTGAACCATATGATCATCAATCCAACCCTGAACCATGTGATCATCAATGTAACCCTGAACCATGTGATCATCAATCTAACCGTGAACAAGGTGATCATCAATATAACCCTTAAACAGGAGATCATCAGTCTAACCCTGAACCAGGTGATCATCAGTCCAATCCTGAACCATGTGATCATCAATCCAACCCTGAACCATGTGATCATCAATCTAACCGTGAACCAGGTGATCATCAATATAACACTTAATGAAGTGATCATCAATCCAACCCTGGACCATGTGATCATCAGTGCAATTCTGAACCATGTGATCATCAATCCAACCCTGGACCATGTGATCATCAATCTAACCCTGAACCAGGTGATCATCAGTCTAACCCTGAACCATGTAATCATCAATCCAACCCTGAACCATCTGATCATCAATCTAACCCTGAACAATGTGATCATCAGTCTAACCCTGAACCATGTGATCATCAATCCAACCCTGGACAATGTGATCATCAATCTAACCGTGAACAAGGTGATCATCAATATAACCCTTAAAAAGGTGATCATCAGTCTAACCCTGAACCAGGTGATCATCAGTCCAATCCTAAACCAAGTGATCATCAATCCAACCCTGGACCATGTGATCATCAGTGCAATTCTGAACCATGTGATCATCAATCCAACCCTGGACCATGTGATCATCAATGTAACCGTGAACCATGTGATCATCAATGTAAACGTGAACCAGGTGATCATCAATATAACCCTTAACCAGGTGATCATCAGTCTAACCCTGAACCAGGTGATCATCAGTCTAATCCTGAACCATGTGATCATCAATCCAATCCTGGACCATGTGATCATCAATCCAACCCTGGACCATGTGATCATCAATCTAACCGTGAACAAGGTGATCATCAATATAACCCTTAAACAGGTGATCATCAGTCTAACCCTGAACCAGGTGATCATCAATCCAACCCTGAACCATGTGATCATCAATCTAACCCTGAACCAGGTGATCATCAGTCTAACCCTGAACCATGTGATCATCAATGCAACCCTGAACCATCTGATCATCAATCTAACCCTGAACAATGTGATCATCAGTCTAACCCTGAACCATGTGATCATCAATCTAACCGTGAACAAGGTGATCATCAATATAACCCTTAAACAGGTGATCATCAGTCTAACCCTGAACCAGGTGATCATCAGTCCAATCCTGAACCATGTGATCATCAATCCAACCCTGAACCATGTGATCATCAATCTAACCGTGAACCAGGTGATCATCAATATAACACTTAATGAAGTGATCATCAGGCTAACCCTGAACCAGGTGATCATCAGTCTAATCCTGAACCATGTGATCATCAATCCAACCCTGAACCATGTGATCATCAATGTAACCGTCAACCAGGTGATCATCAATATAACCCTTAACCAGGTGATCATGAGTCTAACCCTGAACCATATGATCATCAATCCAACCCTGAACCATGTGATCATCAATGTAACCCTGAACCATGTGATCATCAATCTAACCGTGAACAAGGTGATCATCAATATAACCCTTAAACAGGAGATCATCAGTCTAACCCTGAACCAGGTGATCATCAATGTAACCCTGAACCATGTGATCATCAATCTAACCGTGAACAAGGTGATCATCAATATAACCCTTAAACAGGAGATCATCAGTCTAACCCTGAACCAGGTGATCATCAATCCAACCCTGAACCATGTGATCATCAATCTAACCGTGAACCAGGTGATCATCAATGTAACCCTTAAACAGGTGATCATCAGTCTAACCCTGAACCAGGTGATCATCAATCCAACCCTGGACCATGTGATCATCAGTGCAATTCTGAACCATGTGATCATCAATCCAACCCTGGACCATGTGATCATCAATCTAACCCTGAACCAGGTGATCATCAGTCTAACCCTGAACCATGTAATCATCAATCCAACCCTGAACCATCTGATCATCAATCTAACCCTGAACAATGTGATCATCAGTCTAACCCTGAACCATGTGATCATCAATCCAACCCTGGACAATGTGATCATCAATCTAACCGTGAACAAGGTGATCATCAATATAACCCTTAAAAAGGTGATCATCAGTCTAACCCTGAACCAGGTGATCATCAGTCCAATCCTAAACCAAGTGATCATCAATCCAACCCTGGACCATGTGATCATCAGTGCAATTCTGAACCATGTGATCATCAATCCAACCCTGGACCATGTGATCATCAATGTAACCGTGAACCATGTGATCATCAATGTAAACGTGAACCAGGTGATCATCAATATAACCCTTAACCAGGTGATCATCAGTCTAACCCTGAACCAGGTGATCATCAGTCTAATCCTGAACCATGTGATCATCAATCCAATCCTGGACCATGTGATCATCAATCCAACCCTGGACCATGTGATCATCAATCTAACCGTGAACAAGGTGATCATCAATATAACCCTTAAACAGGTGATCATCAGTCTAACCCTGAACCAGGTGATCATCAATCCAACCCTGAACCATGTGATCATCAATCTAACCCTGAACCAGGTGATCATCAGTCTAACCCTGAACCATGTGATCATCAATGCAACCCTGAACCATCTGATCATCAATCTAACCCTGAACAATGTGATCATCAGTCTAACCCTGAACCATGTGATCATCAATCTAACCGTGAACAAGGTGATCATCAATATAACCCTTAAACAGGTGATCATCAGTCTAACCCTGAACCAGGTGATCATCAGTCCAATCCTGAACCATGTGATCATCAATCCAACCCTGAACCATGTGATCATCAATCTAACCGTGAACCAGGTGATCATCAATATAACACTTAATGAAGTGATCATCAGGCTAACCCTGAACCAGGTGATCATCAGTCTAATCCTGAACCATGTGATCATCAATCCAACCCTGAACCATGTGATCATCAATGTAACCGTCAACCAGGTGATCATCAATATAACCCTTAACCAGGTGATCATGAGTCTAACCCTGAACCATATGATCATCAATCCAACCCTGAACCATGTGATCATCAATGTAACCCTGAACCATGTGATCATCAATCTAACCGTGAACAAGGTGATCATCAATATAACCCTTAAACAGGAGATCATCAGTCTAACCCTGAACCAGGTGATCATCAATGTAACCCTGAACCATGTGATCATCAATCTAACCGTGAACAAGGTGATCATCAATATAACCCTTAAACAGGAGATCATCAGTCTAACCCTGAACCAGGTGATCATCAGTCCAATCCTGAACCATGTGATCATCAATCCAACCCTGAACCATGTGATCATCAATCTAACCGTGAACCAGGTGATCATCAATATAACACTTAATGAAGTGATCATCAGGCTAACCCTGAACCAGGTGATCATCAGTCTAATCCTGAACCATGTGATCATCTACATAACCCTTAACCAGGAGATCATGAGTCTAACCCTGAACCATATGATCATCAATCCAACCCTGAACCATGTGATCATCAATGTAACCCTGAACCATGTGATCATCAATCTAACCGTGAACAAGGTGATCATCAATATAACCCTTAAACAGGAGATCATCAGTCTAACCCTGAACCAGGTGATCATCAGTCCAATCCTGAACCATGTGATCATCAATCCAACCCTGAACCATGTGATCATCAATCTAACCGTGAACCAGGTGATCATCAATATAACCCTTAACGAGGTGATCATCAGGCTAACCCTGAACTTGGCGATCATCAGTCTAATCCTGAACCAGGTGATCATCAATCCAACCCTGAACCATGTGATCATCAATGTTACCATTAACCAGGTGATCATGAGTCTAACCCTGAACCATGTGATCATCAATCCAACCCTGAACCATGTGATCATCAATCTAACCATGAACCAGGTGATCATCAATGTAACCCTTAAACAGGTGATCATCAGTCTAACCCTGAACCAGGTGATCATCAATCCAACCCTGGACCATGTGATCATCAGTGCAATTCTGAACCATGTGATCATCAATCCAACCCTGGACCATGTGATCATCAATCTAACCCTGAACCAGGTGATCATCAGTCTAACCCTGAACCATGTAATCATCAATCCAACCCTGAACCATCTGATCATCAATCTAACCCTGAACAATGTGATCATCAGTCTAACCCTGAACCATGTGATCATCAATCCAACCCTGGACAATGTGATCATCAATCTAACCGTGAACAAGGTGATCATCAATATAACCCTTAAAAAGGTGATCATCAGTCTAACCCTGAACCAGGTGATCATCAGTCCAATCCTAAACCAAGTGATCATCAATCCAACCCTGGACCATGTGATCATCAGTGCAATTCTGAACCATGTGATCATCAATCCAACCCTGGACCATGTGATCATCAATGTAACCGTGAACCATGTGATCATCAATGTAAACGTGAACCAGGTGATCATCAATATAACCCTTAACCAGGTGATCATCAGTCTAACCCTGAACCAGGTGATCATCAGTCTAATCCTGAACCATGTGATCATCAATCCAATCCTGGACCATGTGATCATCAATCCAACCCTGGACCATGTGATCATCAATCTAACCGTGAACAAGGTGATCATCAATATAACCCTTAAACAGGTGATCATCAGTCTAACCCTGAACCAGGTGATCATCAATCCAACCCTGAACCATGTGATCATCAATCTAACCCTGAACCAGGTGATCATCAGTCTAACCCTGAACCATGTGATCATCAATGCAACCCTGAACCATCTGATCATCAATCTAACCCTGAACAATGTGATCATCAGTCTAACCCTGAACCATGTGATCATCAATCTAACCGTGAACAAGGTGATCATCAATATAACCCTTAAACAGGTGATCATCAGTCTAACCCTGAACCAGGTGATCATCAGTCCAATCCTGAACCATGTGATCATCAATCCAACCCTGAACCATGTGATCATCAATCTAACCGTGAACCAGGTGATCATCAATATAACACTTAATGAAGTGATCATCAGGCTAACCCTGAACCAGGTGATCATCAGTCTAATCCTGAACCATGTGATCATCAATCCAACCCTGAACCATGTGATCATCAATGTAACCGTCAACCAGGTGATCATCAATATAACCCTTAACCAGGTGATCATGAGTCTAACCCTGAACCATATGATCATCAATCCAACCCTGAACCATGTGATCATCAATGTAACCGTGAACCAGGTGATCATCTATATAACCCTTAACCGGGTGATCATGAGTCTAACCCTGAACCATATGATCATCAATCCAACCCTGAAACATTTTGACATCAAAGTAACCGTGAACCAGGTGAACATCAATACAACCCTTAACGAAGTGATCACCAGGCTAACCCTGAACCAGGTGATCATCAGTCTAATCCTGAACCATGTGATCATCAATGTAACCGTCAACCAGGTGATCATGAGTCTAACCCTGAACAATATGATCATCAATCCAATCCTGAACCATGTGATCATCAGGCAAATCCTGAACCATGTGATCATCAGTCTAACCGTGAACCAGGTGATCATCAGTCCAATCCTTAACCATGTGATCATCAATCCAACCCTGAACCAGGTGATCATCAATCTAACCATGAACCATGTGATCATCAGTCCAACCCTGAACCATGTGATCATCAATCTAACCCTGAACCAGGTGATCATCAGTCTAACCCTGAACCATGTGATCATCAATCCAACCCTGAACCATTTGATCATAAATCTAACCCTGAACAATGTGATCATCAGTCTAACCCTGAACCATGTGATCATCAATCCAACCCTGGACCATGTGATCATCAATCTAACCGTGAACAAGGTGATCATCAATATAACCCCTTAAACAGGTGATCATCAGTCTAACCCTGAACCAGGTGATTATCAGTCTAATCCTGAACCATGTGATCATCAATCCAACCCTGAACCATATGATCATCAATCCAACCCTGAACCATGTGATCATCAATCTAACCCTGAACCAGGTGATCATCAGTCTAACCCTGAACCATGTGATCATCAATCCAACCCTGAACCATTTGATCATAAATCTAACCCTGAACAATGTGATCATCAATCTAACCGTGAACCAGGTGATCATCAATCTAACCTTGAACCAGGAGATTCTCAGTCTAATCTTGAAACATCTGATCATCAATCCAACCCTGAACCATGTGATCATCAATCTAACCGTGAACCAGGTGATCATCAATATAACCCTTAACCAGGTGATCATCAGTCAAATCTTTAACCATGTGATCATCAGGCAAATCCTGAACCATGTGATCATCACTGTAACCCTGAACCATGTGATCATCAATCTAACCGTGATCAAGGTGATCATAAATATAACCCTTAAACAGGTGATCATCAGTCTAACCCTGAACCAGGTGATCATCAATCCAACCCTGAACCATGTGATCATCAATCTAACCCTGAACAATGTGATCATCAGTCTAACCCTGAACCATGTGATCATCAATCCATCCCTGGACCATGTGATCATGAATCCAACCCTGAACCATGTGATCATCAATGTAACCGTGAACCAGGTGATCATCTACATAACCCTTAACCAGGTGATCATGAGTCTAACCCTGAACCAAATGATCATCAATCCAACCCTGGACCATGTGATCATCAATCTAACCGTGAACAAGGTGATCATAAATATAACCCTTAAACAGGTGATCATCAATATAACCCTTAACGAAGTGATCATCAGGCTAACCCTGAACCAGGTGATCATCAGTCTAATCCTGAACCATGTGATCATCAATCCAACCCTGAACCATGTGATCATCAATGTAACCGTCAACCATGTGATCATGAGTCTAACCCTGAACCATATGATCATCAATCCAACCCTGAACCATGTGATCATCAATGTAACCCTGAACCATGTGATCATCAATCTAACCGTGAACAAGGTGATCATCAATATAACCCTTAAACAGGAGATCATCAGTCTAACCCTGAACCAGGTGATCATCAGTCCAATCCTGAACCATGTGATCATCAATCCAACCCTGAACCATGTGATCATCAATCTAACCGTGAACCAGGTGATCATCAATATAACCCTTAACGAGGTGATCATCAGGCTAACCCTGAACTTGGCGATCATCAGTCTAATCCTGAACCAGGTGATCATCAATCCAACCCTGAACCATGTGATCATCAATGTTACCATTAACCAGGTGATCATGAGTCTAACCCTGAACCATATGTTCATCAATCCAACCCTGAACCATGTGATCATCAATGTAACCGTGAACCAGGTGATCATCTATATAACCCTTAACCAGGTGATCATGAGTCTAACCCTGAACCATATGATCATCAATGTAACCATGAACCATGTGATCATCAATCCAACCCTGAACCATGTGATCATCATCTACCCCTGAGCTAGGTGATCATCAGTCTAACCCTGAACCATGTGATCATCAATCCAACCCTGAACCATGTGATCATCAATCCAACCCTGAATAATGTGATCATCAGTGTAACCCTGAACCATGTGATCATCAATCCAACCCTGGACCATGTGATCATCAATCTAACCGTGACAAGGTGATCATCAATATAACCCTTAAACAGGTGATCATCAGTCTAACCCTGAACCAGGTGATCATCAGTCTAATCCTGAACCATGTGATCATCAATCCAACCCTGAACCATGTGATCATCAATGTAACCGTCAACCAGGTGATCATCAATATAACCCTTAACCAGGTCATCATGAGTCTAACCCTGAACCATATGATCATCAATCCAACCCTGAACCATGTGATCATCAATGTAACCGTCAACCAGGTGATCATCAATATAACCCTTAACCAGGTGATCTTGAGTCTAACCCTGAACCATATGATCATCAATCCAACCCTAAACCATGTGATCATCAATGTAAACGTGAACAAGGTGATCATCTATATAACCCTTAACCAGGTGATCATGAGTCTAACCCTGAACCATATGATCATCAATTCAACCCTGAACCATGTGATCATCAATCTAACCGTGAACCAGGTGATCATCAATATAACCCTTAACCAGGTGATCATCAGTCTAATCCTGAACCATGTGATCATCAGGCAAATCCTGAACCATGTGATCATCAATGTAACCCTGAACCATGTGATCATCAATCTAACCGTAAACAAGGTGATCATCAATATAACCCTTAAACAGGTGATCATCAGTCTAACCCTGAACCAGGTGATCATTAGTCCAATCCTGAACCATGTGATCATCATTCAGACCCTGAACCATGTGATCATCAATCTAACCCTGAACCAGGTGATCATCAGTCTAACCCTGAACCATGTGATCATCAATCCAACCCTGGACCATGTGATCATCAATCTAACCGTGAACAAGGTGATCATCAATATAACCGTGAACCAGGTGATCATCTATATAACCCTTAACCAGGTGATCATGAGTCTAACCCTGAACCATATGATCATCAATCCAACCCTGAACCATTTGATCATCAATGTAACCCTGAACCAGGTGATCATCAGTCTAATCCTGAACCATGTGATCATCAATCCAACCCTGAACCATGTGATCATCAATGTAACCGTGAACCAGGTGATCATCTATATAACCCTTAACCAGGTGATCATGAGTCTAACCCTGAACCATATGATCATCAATCCAACCCTGAACCATGTGATCATCAATGTAACCGTCAACCAGGTGATCATCAATATAATCCTTAACCAGTTGATCATGAGTCTAACCCTGAACCATATGATCATCAATCCAACCCTGAACCATGTGATCATCAATGTAACCCTGAACCATGTGATCATCAATCTAACCGTGCACCAGATGATTCTCAGTCTAATCTTGAACCATATGATCATCAATCCAACCCTGAACCATGTGATCATCAATCTAACCGTGAACCAGGTGATCATCAATATAACCCTTAACCAGGTGGTCATCAGTCTAATCCTGAACCATGTGATTATCAGGCAAATCCTGAACCATGTGATCATCAATGTAACCCTAAACCATGTGATCATCAATCTAACCGTGAACAAGGTGATCATCAGTCTAACCCTGAACCAGGTGATCATCAGTCCAATCCTGAACCATGTGATCATCAATCCAACCCTGAACCATGTGATCATCAATCTAACCGTGAACCAGGTGATTATCAATATAACCCTTAACGAGGTTATCATCAGGCTAACCCTGAACCAGGTGATCATCAGTCTAATCCTGAACCATGTGATCATCAATCCAACCCTGAACCATGTGATCATCAATCTAACCGTGAACCAGGTGATCATCAATATAATCCTTAACCAGGTGATCATGAGTCTAACCCTGAACCATATGATCAATAATCCAACCTTGAACCATGTGATCATCAATCTAGTCCTGGACCATGTGATCATCAATCTAACCGTGAACAAAGTGATCATCAATGTAACCCTTAAACAGGTGATCATCAGTCTAACCCTGAACCAGGTGATCATCAGTCCAATCCTGAACCATGTGATCATCAATCCAACCCTGGACCATGTGATCATCAGTGCAATCCTTAACCATGTGATCATCAATCCAACCCTGGACCATGTCATCGTCAATCCAACCCTGGACCATGTGATCATCAATCTAACCGTGAACAAGGTGATCATCAATAAAACCCTTAAACAGGTGATCATCAGTCTAACCCTAAACTAGGTGATCATCAATCTAACCCTGAACCATGTGATCATCAATCTAATCCTGGACCATGTGATTATCTATCTAAAAGTGAACAAAGTGATCATCAATGTAACCCTTAAACAGGTGATTATCAGTCTAACCCTGAACCAGGTGATCATCAGTCCAATCCTGAACCATGTGATCATCAATCCAACCCTGGACCATGTGATCATCAATCTAACCGTGATAAGGTGATCATCAATATCACCCTTAAACAGGTGATCATCAGTCTAATCCTGAACCATGTGATCATCAATCCAACCCTGAACCACGTGATCATCAATGTAACTGTCAACCAGGTGATCATCAATATAACCCTTAACCAGGTGATCATGAGTCTAACCCTGAACCATATGATCATCAATCCAACCCTGAACCATGTCATCATCAATGTAACCGTCAACCAGGTGATCATCAATATAACCCTTAACCAGGTGATCATGAGTCTAACCCTGAACCATATGATCATCAATCCAACCCTGAACCATGTGATCATCAATGTAACCGTGAACCAGGTGATCATCTATATAACCCTTAACCAGGTGATCATGAGTCTAACCCTGAACCATATGATCATCAATCCAACCCTGAACCATGTGATCATCAATCTAACCATGAACCAGGTAATCATCAATCTAACCTTGAACCAGGTGATTCTCAGTCTAATCTTGAACCATATGATCATCAATCCAACCCTGAACCATGTGATCATCAATCTAACCGTGAACCAGGTGATCATCAATATAACCCTTAACCATGTGATCATCATTCAGACCCTGAACCATGTGATCATCAATCCAACCCTGAACCAGGTGATCATCAGTTTAACCCTGAACCATGTGATCATCAATCCAACCCTGAACCATGTGATCATCAAACTAACCCTGAACAATGTGATCATCAGTCTAACCCTGAACCATGTGATCATCAATCCAACCCTGGACCATGTGATCATCAATCTAACCGTGAACAAGATGATCATCAATATAACCCTTAAACAGGTGATCATCAGTCTAACCCTGAACCAGGTGATCATCAGTCCAATCCTGAAACATGTCATCATCAATCCAACCCTGAACCATGTGATCATCAATCTAACCCTGAACCAGGTGATCATCAATATAACCCTTAACGACGTGATCATCAGGCTAATCCTGAACCAGGTGATCATTTGTCTAATCCTGAACCATGTGATCATCAATGTAACCGTCAACAAGGTTATCATCAATATAACCCTTAACCAGGTGATCATGAGTCTAACCCTGAACCATATGATCATCAATCCAACCCCTCAACCATGTGATCATCAATGTAACCGTGAACCAGGTGATCATATATATAACCCTTAACCAGGTGATCATGAGTCTAACCCTGAACCATATGATCATCAATCCAACCCTGAACCATTTGATCATCAATGTAACCGTGAACCAGGTGATCATCAATATAACCCTTAACGAAGTGATCATCAGGCTAACCCTGAACCAGGTGATCATCAGTCTAATCCTGAACCATGTGATCATCAATCCAACCCTGAACCATGTGATCATCAATGCAACCGTCAACCAGGTGATCAGGAGTCTAACCCTGAACCATATGATCATCAATCCAACACTGAAGCATGTGATCATCAGGCAAATCCTGAACCATGTGATCATCAATGTAACCCTGAACCATGTGATCATCAATCTAACCGTGAACAAGGTGAACAACAATATAACCCTTAAACAGGAGATCATCAGTCTATCCCTGAACCAGGTGATCATCAGTCCTATCCTGAACCATGTGATCATCAATCCAACCCAAAACCATGTGATCATCAATCTAACCGTGAACCAGGTGATCATCAATATAACCCTTAACCAGGTGATCATCAGTCTAACCCTGAACCAGGTGATCATCAGTCCAATCCTGAACCATGTGATCATCAATCCAACCCTGAACCATGTGATCATCAATCTAACCGTGAACCAGGTGATTATCAATATAACCCTTAACGAGGTTATCATCAGGCTAACCCTGAACCAGGTGATCATCAGTCTAATCCTGAACCATGTGATCATCAATCCAACCCTGAACCATGTGATCATCAATCTAACCGTGAACCAGGTGATCATCAATATAATCCTTAACCAGGTGATCATGAGTCTAACCCTGAACCATATGATCAATAATCCAACCTTGAACCATGTGATCATCAATCTAACCATGAACCAGGTGATAATAAATCTAGCGTTGAACCAGGTGATCATCAGTCTAACCTCAATCTAACCCTGAACCATGTGATCATCAATCTAGTCCTGGACCATGTGATCATCAATCTAACCGTGAACAAAGTGATCATCAATGTAACCCTTAAACAGGTGATCATCAGTCTAACCCTGAAAAAGGTGATCATCAGTCAAATCCTGAACCATGTGATCATCAATCCAACCCTGGACCATGTGATCATCAGTGCAATCCTGAACCATGTGATCATCAATCCAACCCTGGACCATGTGATCGTCAATCCAACCCTGGACCATGTGATCATCAATGTAACCGTGAACCAGGTGATCATCTATATAACCCTTAACCAGGTGATCATCAGTCTAACCCTGAACCATGCGATCATCAATCCAACCCTGAACCATGTGATCATCAATCCAACCCTGAACAATGTGATCATCAGTCTAACCCTGAACCATGTGATCATCAATCCATCCCTGGACCATGTGATCATCAATCTAACCGTGACAAGGTGATCATCAATGTAACCGTCAACCAGGTGATCATCAATATAACCCTTAACCAGGTGATCATGAGTCTAACCCTGAACCATATGATCATCAATCCAACCCTGAACCATGTGATCATCAATGTAACCGTGAACCAGGTGATCATCAATATAACCCTTAACGAAGTGATCATCAGGCTAACCCTGAACCAGGTGATCATCAGTCTAATCCTGAACCATGTGATCATCAATCCAACCCTGAACCATGTGATCATCAATGCAACCGTCAACCAGGTGATCAGGAGTCTAACCCTGAACCATATGATCATCAATCCAACACTGAAGCATGTGATCATCAGGCAAATCCTGAACCATGTGATCATCAATGTAACCCTGAACCATGTGATCATCAATCTAACCGTGAACAAGGTGAACAACAATATAACCCTTAAACAGGAGATCATCAGTCTATCCCTGAACCAGGTGATCATCAGTCCTATCCTGAACCATGTGATCATCAATCCAACCCAAAACCATGTGATCATCAATCTAACCGTGAACCAGGTGATCATCAATATAACCCTTAACCAGGTGATCATCAGTCTAACCCTGAACCAGGTGATCATCAGTCCAATCCTGAACCATGTGATCATCAATCCAACCCTGAACCATGTGATCATCAATCTAACCGTGAACCAGGTGATTATCAATATAACCCTTAACGAGGTTATCATCAGGCTAACCCTGAACCAGGTGATCATCAGTCTAATCCTGAACCATGTGATCATCAATCCAACCCTGAACCATGTGATCATCAATCTAACCGTGAACCAGGTGATCATCAATATAATCCTTAACCAGGTGATCATGAGTCTAACCCTGAACCATATGATCAATAATCCAACCTTGAACCATGTGATCATCAATCTAACCATGAACCAGGTGATAATAAATCTAGCGTTGAACCAGGTGATCATCAGTCTAACCTCAATCTAACCCTGAACCATGTGATCATCAATCTAGTCCTGGACCATGTGATCATCAATCTAACCGTGAACAAAGTGATCATCAATGTAACCCTTAAACAGGTGATCATCAGTCTAACCCTGAAAAAGGTGATCATCAGTCAAATCCTGAACCATGTGATCATCAATCCAACCCTGGACCATGTGATCATCAGTGCAATCCTGAACCATGTGATCATCAATCCAACCCTGGACCATGTGATCGTCAATCCAACCCTGGACCATGTGATCATCAATGTAACCGTGAACCAGGTGATCATCTATATAACCCTTAACCAGGTGATCATCAGTCTAACCCTGAACCATGCGATCATCAATCCAACCCTGAACCATGTGATCATCAATCCAACCCTGAACAATGTGATCATCAGTCTAACCCTGAACCATGTGATCATCAATCCATCCCTGGACCATGTGATCATCAATCTAACCGTGACAAGGTGATCATCAATGTAACCGTCAACCAGGTGATCATCAATATAACCCTTAACCAGGTGATCATGAGTCTAACCCTGAACCATATGATCATCAATCCAACCCTGAACCATGTGATCATCAATGTAACCGTGACCCAGGTGATCATCAATATAACCCTTAACAAAGTGATCATCAGGCTAACCCTGAACCAGGTGATCATCAGTCTAATCCTGAACCATGTGATCATCAATCCAACCCTGAACCATGTGATCATCAATGTAACCGTCAACCAGGTGATCATGAGTCTAACCCTGAACCATATGATCATCAATCCAACCCTGAACCATGTGATCATCAGGCAAATCCTGAACCATGTGATCATCAATGTAACCCTGAACCATGTGATCATCAATCTAACCGTGATCAAGGTGATCATCAATATAACCCTTAAACAGGAGATCATCAGTCTAACCCTGAACCAGGTGATCATGAGTCTAACCCTGAACCAAATGATCATCAATCCAACCCCTAACCATGTGATCATCAATCTAACCGTGAACCATGTGATCATCAATCCAACCCTGAACCATGTGATCATCAATCTAACCCTGAACCAGGTGATCATCAGTCTAACCCTGAACCATGTGATCATCAATCTAACCGTGAACCAGGTGATTATCAATATAACCCTTAACGAGGTTATCATCAGGCTAACCCTGAACCAGGTGATCATCAGTCTAATCCTGAACCATGTGATCATCAATCCAACCCTGAACCATGTGATCATCAATCTAACCGTGAACCAGGTGATCATCAATATAATCCTTAACCAGGTGATCATGAGTCTAACCCTGAACCATATGATCAATAATCCAACCTTGAACCATGTGATCATCAATCTAACCATGAACCAGGTGATAATAAATCTAGCGTTGAACCAGGTGATCATCAGTCTAACCTCAATCTAACCCTGAACCATGTGATCATCAATCTAGTCCTGGACCATGTGATCATCAATCTAACCGTGAACAAAGTGATCATCAATGTAACCCTTAAACAGGTGATCATCAGTCTAACCCTGAAAAAGGTGATCATCAGTCAAATCCTGAACCATGTGATCATCAATCCAACCCTGGACCATGTGATCATCAGTGCAATCCTGAACCATGTGATCATCAATCCAACCCTGGACCATGTGATCGTCAATCCAACCCTGGACCATGTGATCATCAATGTAACCGTGAACCAGGTGATCATCTATATAACCCTTAACCAGGTGATCATCAGTCTAACCCTGAACCATGCGATCATCAATCCAACCCTGAACCATGTGATCATCAATCCAACCCTGAACAATGTGATCATCAGTCTAACCCTGAACCATGTGATCATCAATCCATCCCTGGACCATGTGATCATCAATCTAACCGTGACAAGGTGATCATCAATGTAACCGTCAACCAGGTGATCATCAATATAACCCTTAACCAGGTGATCATGAGTCTAACCCTGAACCATATGATCATCAATCCAACCCTGAACCATGTGATCATCAATGTAACCGTGACCCAGGTGATCATCAATATAACCCTTAACAAAGTGATCATCAGGCTAACCCTGAACCAGGTGATCATCAGTCTAATCCTGAACCATGTGATCATCAATCCAACCCTGAACCATGTGATCATCAATGTAACCGTCAACCAGGTGATCATGAGTCTAACCCTGAACCATATGATCATCAATCCAACCCTGAACCATGTGATCATCAGGCAAATCCTGAACCATGTGATCATCAATGTAACCCTGAACCATGTGATCATCAATCTAACCGTGATCAAGGTGATCATCAATATAACCCTTAAACAGGAGATCATCAGTCTAACCCTGAACCAGGTGATCATGAGTCTAACCCTGAACCAAATGATCATCAAT
Source organism: Antennarius striatus (assembly GCF_040054535.1). Classification (NCBI taxonomy): domain Eukaryota; kingdom Metazoa; phylum Chordata; class Actinopteri; order Lophiiformes; family Antennariidae; genus Antennarius; species Antennarius striatus. The sequence continues at coordinate 395,422 of NC_090781.1, read as the reverse complement.
CCAACCCCTAACCATGTGATCATCAATCTAACCGTGAACCATGTGATCATCAATCCAACCCTGAACCATGTGATCATCAATCTAACCCTGAACCAGGTGATCATCAGTCTAACCCTGAACCATGTGATCATCAATTCAACCCTGAACCATGTGATCATCAATCCAACCCTGAACAATGTGATCATCAGTCTAACCCTGAACCATGTGATCATCAATCCAACCCTGGACCATGTGATCATCAATCTAACCGTGACAAGGTGATCATCAATATAACCCTTAAACAGGTGATCATCAGTCTAACCCTGAACCAGGTGATCATCAGTCTAACCCTGAACCATATGATCATCAATCCAATCCTGAACCATGTGATCATCAATCCAACCCTGGACCATTTGATCATCAGTCTAATCTTGAACCATATTATCATCAATCCAACCCTGAACCATGTGATCATCAATCTAACCGTGAACCAGGTGATCATCAATATAACCCTTAACCAGGTGGTCATCAGTCTAATCCTGAACCATGTGATCATCAGGCAAATCCTGAACCACGTGATCATTAATCCAACCCTGAACCATGTGATCATCAATCTAACAGTGAACCAGGTGATCATCAATATAACCCTTAACGAGGTGATCATCAGGCTAACCCTGAACCAGGTGATCATCAGTCTAATCCTGAACCATGTGATCATCAATCCAACCCTGAACCATGTGATCATCAATCTAACCGTGAACCAGGTGATCATCAATATAATCCTTAACGAGGTGATCATCAGGCTAACCCTGAACCAGGTGATCAACAGTCTAATCTATAACAATGTGATCATCAATCCAACCCTGAAACATGTGATCATCAATGTAACCATGAACCAGGTGATCATCAATTTAACCGTGAACCAGGTGATAATGAATCTAACGTTGAACCAGGTGATCATCAGTCTAACCTCAATCTAACCCTGAACCATGTGATCATCAATCTAATCCTGGACCATGTGATTATCAATCTAACCGTGAACAAAGTGATCATCAATGTAACCCTTAAACAGGTGATCATCAGTCTAACCCTGAACCAGGTGATCATCAGTCCAATCCTGAACCATGTGATCATCAATCCAACCCTGGACCATGTGATCATCAATCCATCCCTGGACCATGTGATCATCAATCTAACCGTGAACCATGTGATCATCAATGTAACGGTCAACCAGGTGATCATCAATATAACCCTTAACCAGGTGATCATGAGTCTAACCCTGAACCATATGATCATCAATCCAACCCTGAACCATGTGATCATCAATGTAACCGTGACCCAGGTGCTAATCAATATAACCCTTAACAAAGTGATCATCAGGCTAACCCTGAACCAGGTGATCATCAGTCTAATCCTGAACCATGTGATCATCAATCCAACCCTGAACCATGTGATCATCAATGTAACCGTCAACCAGGTGATAATGAGTCTATCCCTGAACCATATGATCATCAATCCAACCCTGAACCATGTGATCATAAGGCAAATCCTGAACCATGTGATCATCAATGTAACCCTGAACCAGGTGATCATCAGTCTAACCCTGAACCATGTGATCATCAATTCAACCCTGAACCATGTGATCAACAGTCTAACCCTGAACCATGTGATCATCAATCCAACCCTGGACCATGTGATCATCAATCTAACCGTGACAAGGTGATCATCAATATAACCCTTAAACAGGTGATCATCAGTCTAACCCTGAACCAGGTGATCATCAGTCTAACCCTGAACCATATGATCATCAATCCAACCCTGAACCATGTGATCATCAATGTAACCCTTAACCAGGTGATCATGAGTCTAACCGTGAACCAGGTGATCATCTATATAACCCTTAACCAGGTGATCATGAGTCTAACCCTGAACCATATGATCATCAATCCAACCCTGAACCATGTGATCATCAATCTAACCGTGAACCAGGTGATCATCAATGTAACCATGAACCATGTGATCATCAATCCAACCCTGAACCATTTGATCATCAATCTAACCCTGAACCAGGTGATCATCAATATAACCCTTAACCAGGTGATCATGAGTCTAACCCTGAACCATGTGATCATCAATCCAACCCTGAACAATGTGATCATCAGTCTAACCCTGAACCATGTGATCATCAATCCATCCCTGGACCATGTGATCATCAATCTAACCGTGATAAGGTGATCATCAATATAACCCTTAAACAGGTGATCATCAGTCTAATCCTGAACCATGTGATCATCAATCCAACCCTGAACCATGTGATCATCAATGTAACTGTCAACCAGGTGATCATCAATATAACCCTTAACCAGGTGATCATGAGTCTAACCCTGAACCATATGATCATCAATCCAACCCTGAACCATGTGATCATCAATGTAACCGTCAACCAGGTGATCATCAATATAACCCTTAACCAGGTGATCATGAGTCTAACCCTGAACCATATGATCATCAATCCGACCCTGAACCATGTGATCATCAATGTAACCGTGAACCAGGTGATCATCTATATAACCCTTAACCAGGTGATCATGAGTCTAACCCTGAACCATATGATCATCAATCCAACCCTGAACCAGGTAATCATCAATCTAGCCTTGAACCAGGTGATTCTCAGTCTAATCTTGAACCATATGATCATCAATCCAACCCTGAACCATGTGATCATCAATCTAACCGTGAACCAGGTGATCATCAATATAACTCTTAACCATGTGATCATCATTCAGACCCTGAACCATGTGATCATCAATCCAACCCTGAACCAGGTGATCATCAGTCTAACCCTGAACCATGTGATCATCAATCCAAACCTTAACCATGTGATCATCAAACTAACCCTGGACCATGTGATCATCAATCTAACCGTGAACAAGGTGATCATCAATATAACCCTTAAACAGGTGATCATCAGTCTAACCCTGAACCAGGTGATCATCAGTCCAATCCTGAAACATGTCATCATCAATCCAACCCTGAACCATGTGATCATCAATCTAACCGTGAACCAGGTGATCATCAATATAACCCTTAACGACGTGATCATCAGGCTAACCCTGAACCAGGTGATCATTTGTCTAATCCTGAACCATGTGATCATCAATGTAACCGTCAACCAGGTGATCATCAATATGACCCTTAACGAAGTGATCATGAGGCTAACCCTGAACCAGGTGATCATCAGTCTAATCCTGAACCATATCATCATCAATCCAACCCTGAACCATGTGATCATCAGGCAAATCCTGAACCATGTGATCATCAATGTTACCCTGAACCATGTGATCATCAATCTAACCGTGAACAAGGTGAACAACAGTCCTATCCTGAACCATGTGATCATCAATCCAACCCAAAACCATGTAATTCTCAATCCAACCCTGAACCATGTGATCATCAATGTAACCGTCAACCAGGTGATCATCAATATAATCCTTAACCAGTTGATCATGAGTCTAACCCTGAACCATGTGATCATCAATGTAACCGTCAATCAGGTGATCATCAATATAACGCTTTACCAGGTGATCATGAATCTAACCCTGAACCATATGATCATCAATCCAACCCTGAACCAGGTGATCATCAGTCTAATCCTGAACCATATCATCATCAATCCAACCCTGAACCATGTGATCATCAGGCAAATCCTGAACCATGTGATCATCAATGTTACCCTGAACCATGTGATCATCAATCTAACCGTGAACAAGGTGAACAACAGTCCTATCCTGAACCATGTGATCATCAATCCAACCCAAAACCATGTAATTCTCAATCCAACCCTGAACCATGTGATCATCAATGTAACCGTCAACCAGGTGATCATCAATATAATCCTTAACCAGTTGATCATGAGTCTAACCCTGAACCATGTGATCATCAATGTAACCGTCAATCAGGTGATCATCAATATAACGCTTTACCAGGTGATCATGAATCTAACCCTGAACCATATGATCATCAATCCAAACCTGAACCATGTGATCATCAATGTAACCGTGAACCAGGTGATCATCTATATAACCCTTTACCAGGTGATCATGAGTCTAACCTTGAACCAGGTGATCATCAGTCCAATCCTGAAACATGTCATCATCAATCCAACCCTGAACCATGTGATCATCAATCTAACCGTGAACCAGGTGATCATCAATATAACCCTTAACGACGTGATCATCAGGCTAACCCTGAACCAGGTGATCATTTGTCTAATCCTGAACCATGTGATCATCAATGTAACCGTCAACCAGGTGATCATCAATATGACCCTTAACGAAGTGATCATGAGGCTAACCCTGAACCAGGTGATCATCAGTCTAATCCTGAACCATATGATCATCAATCCAACCCTGAACCATGTGATCATCAATCTAACCGTGAACCAGGTGATCATCAATGTAACCATGAACCATGTGATCATCAATCCAACCCTGAACCATTTGATCATCAATCTAACCCTGAACCAGGTGATCATCAATATAACCCTTAACCAGGTGATCATGAGTCTAACCCTGAACCATGTGATCATCAATCCAACCCTGAACAATGTGATCATCAGTCTAACCCTGAACCATGTGATCATCAATCCATCCCTGGACCATGTGATCATCAATCTAACCGTGATAAGGTGATCATCAATATAACCCTTAAACAGGTGATCATCAGTCTAATCCTGAACCATGTGATCATCAATCCAACCCTGAACCATGTGATCATCAATGTAACTGTCAACCAGGTGATCATCAATATAACCCTTAACCAGGTGATCATGAGTCTAACCCTGAACAATATGATCATCAATCCAACCCTGAACCATGTGATCATCAATGTAACCGTCAACCAGGTGATCATCAATATAACCCTTAACCAGGTGATCATGAGTCTAACCCTGAACCATATGATCATCAATCCGACCCTGAACCATGTGATCATCAATGTAACCGTGAACCAGGTGATCATCTATATAACCCTTAACCAGGTGATCATGAGTCTAACCCTGAACCATATGATCATCAATCCAACCCTGAACCAGGTAATCATCAATCTAGCCTTGAACCAGGTGATTCTCAGTCTAATCTTGAACCATATGATCATCAATCCAACCCTGAACCATGTGATCATCAATCTAACCGTGAACCAGGTGATCATCAATATAACTCTTAACCATGTGATCATCATTCAGACCCTGAACCATGTGATCATCAATCCAACCCTGAACCAGGTGATCATCAGTCTAACCCTGAACCATGTGATCATCAATCCAACCCTTAACCATGTGATCATCAAACTAACCCTGGACCATGTGATCATCAATCTAACCGTGAACAAGGTGATCATCAATATAACCCTTAAACAGGTGATCATCAGTCTAACCCTGAACCAGGTGATCATCAGTCCAATCCTGAAACATGTCATCATCAATCCAACCCTGAACCATGTGATCATCAATCTAACCGTGAACCAGGTGATCATCAATATAACCCTTAACGACGTGATCATCAGGCTAACCCTGAACCAGGTGATCATTTGTCTAATCCTGAACCATGTGATCATCAATGTAACCGTCAACCAGGTGATCATCAATATGACCCTTAACGAAGTGATCATGAGGCTAACCCTGAACCAGGTGATCATGAGTCTAACCCTGAACCATATCATCATCAATCCAACCCTGAACCATGTGATCATCAGGCAAATCCTGAACCATGTGATCATCAATGTTACCCTGAACCATGTGATCATCAATCTAACCGTGAACAAGGTGAACAACAGTCCTATCCTGAACCATGTGATCATCAATCCAACCCAAAACCATGTAATTCTCAATCCAACCCTGAACCATGTGATCATCAATGTAACCGTCAACCAGGTGATCATCAATATAATCCTTAACCAGTTGATCATGAGTCTAACCCTGAACCATGTGATCATCAATGTAACCGTCAATCAGGTGATCATCAATATAACGCTTTACCAGGTGATCATGAATCTAACCCTGAACCATATGATCATCAATCCAACCCTGAACCATGTGATCATCAATGTAACCGTGAACCAGGTGATCATCTATATAACCCTTTACCAGGTGATCATGAGTCTAACCTTGAACCATATGATCATCAATCCAACCCTGAACCATGTGATCATCAATCTAACCGTCAACCAGGTGATCATCAATATAACCCTTAACGAGGTGATCATCAGGCTAACCTTGAACCAGGTGATCATCAGTCTAATCCTGAACCATGTGATCATCAATCCAACCCTGAACCATGTGATCATCAATCTAACCGTGAACCAGGTGATCATCAATATAATCCTTAACGAGGTGATCATCAGGCTAACCCTGAACCAGGTGATCAACAGTCTAATCTATAACAATGTGATCATCAATCCAACCCTGAAACATGTGATCATCAATGTAACCATGAACCAGGTGATTATCAATATAAACCTTAACCAGGTGATCATGAGTCTAACCCTGAACCATATGATCAATAATCCAACCCTGAACCATGTGATCATCAATCTAACCGTGAACCAGGTGATAATGAATCTAACGTTGAACCAGGTGATCATCAGTCTAACCTCAATCTAACCCTGAACCATGTGATCATCAATCTAATCCTGGACCATGTGATTATCAATCTAACCGTGAACAAAGTGATCATCAATGTAACCCTTAAACAGGTGATCATCAGTCTAACCCTGAACCAGGTGATCATCAGTCCAATCCTGAACCATGTGATCATCAATCCAACCCTGGACCATTTGATCATCAGTGTAATCCTGAACCATGTGATCATCAATCCAACCCTGGACCATGTGATCATCAATGTAACCGTGAGCCATGTGATCATCAATGTAACCGTGAACCAGGTGATCATCAATATAACCCTTAACCAGGTGATCATCAGTCAAACCCTGAACCAGGTGATCATCAGTCCAATCCTGAACCATGTGATCATCAATCCAACCCTGGACCATGTGATCATCAATCCAACCCTGAACAATTTGATCATCAATCTAACCGTGAACCAGGTGATCATCAATCTAACCCTGAACCAGGTGATCATCAGTCTAACCCTGAACAAGGTGATCATCAGTCTAATCCTGAATCATGTGATCATCAATCCACAACTAGACCATGTGATCATCAATCTAACCGTGAACAAGGTGATCATCAATATAACCCTTAAACAGGTGATCATCAGTCTAAACCTGAACCAGGTGATCATCAGTCCAATCCTGAACCATGTGATCATCAATCCAACCCTGGACCTGTGATCATCAAAGTAACCGTGAACCATGTGATCATCAATGTAACCGTGAACCAGGTGATCATCAATATAACCCTTAACCAGGTGATCATGAGTCTAACCCTGAACCAGGTGATCATCAGTCTAATCCTGAACCATGTGATCATCAATCCAATCCTGGACCATGTGATCATCAATCCAACCCTGGACCATGTGATCATCAATCTAACCCTGAACAAGGTGATCATCAATATAACCCTTAAACAGGTAATCATCAGTCTAACCCTAAACAAGGTTCACATCAGTCTAATCCTGAACCATGTGATCATCAATCCAAGCCTGGACCATGTGATCATCAATCTAACCGTGAACAAGGTGATCATCAATATAACCCTTAAACAGGTGATCATCAGTCTAAGCCTGAACCAGGTGATCATCAGTCCAATCCTGAACCATGTGATCATCAATACAACCCTGAACCATGTGATCATGAATCTAACCGTGAGCCAGGTGATCTTCAATATAACCCTTAACCAGGTGATCATCAGTCTAACTCTGAACCAGGTGATCATCAGTCCAATCCTGAACCATGTGATCATCAATCCAACCCTGAACCATGTTATCATCAATCTAACCGTGAACCAGGTGATCATCAATATAACCTTTAACCAGGTGATCATCAGTCTAACCCTGAACCAGGTGATCATCAGTCTAATCCTGAACCATGTGATCATCAATCCAACCCTGGACCACGTGATCATCTGTCTAATCCTGAACCATGTGATCATCAATATAACCCTTAAACAGGTGATCATCAGTCTAACCCTGAACCAGGTGATCATGAGTCTAACCCTGAACCATATGATCATCAATCCAACCCTGAACCATGTGATCATCAATGTAACAGTGAACCAGGTGATCATCTATATAACCCTTAACCAGGTGATCATGAGTCTAACCCTGAACCATATGATCATCAATCCAACCCTGAACCATTTAATCATCAATGTAACCGTGAACCAGGTGATCATCAATATAACCCTTAATGAAGTGATCAGCAGTCTAATCCTGAACCATGTGATCATCAATCCAACCCTGAACCATGTGATCATCAATGTAACCGTCAACCAGGTGATCATGAGTCTAACCCTGAACCATATGATCATCAATCCAACCCTGAACCATGTGATCATCAGGCAAATCCTGAACCATGTGATCATCAATGTAACCCTGAACCATGTGATCACCAATCTAACCGTGAACAAGGTGATTATCAATATAACCCTTAAACAGGAGATCATCAGTCTAACCCTGAACCAGGTGATCATCAGTCCTATCCTGAACCATGTGATCATCAATCCAACCCTGAACCATGTGATCATCAATCTAACCGTGAACCAGGTGATCATCAATATAACCCTTAAGGAGGTGATCATCAGTCTAACCCTGAACCATGTGATCATCAATCCAACCGTGAACCATGTGATCATCAATGTAACCGTCAATTAGGTGATCATCAATATAACCCTTAACCAGGTGATCATGAGTCTAACCCTGAACCATATGATCATCAATCCAACCCTGAACCATGTGATCATCAATGTAACCGTGAACCAGGTGATCATCTATATAACCCTTAACCAGGTGATCATGAGTCTAACCCTGAACCATATGATTCAAAATCCAACCCTGAACCATGTGATCATCAATCTAACCGTGAACCAGGTGATTCTCAGTCTAATCTTGAACCATATGATCATCAATCCAACCCTGAACCATGTGATCATCAATCTAACCGTGAACCAGGTGATCATCAATATAACCCTTAACCAGGTGGTCATCAGTGTAATCCTGAACCATGTGATCATCAGGCAAATCCTGAACCATGTGATCATCAATGTAACCGTCAACCAGGTGATCATGAGTCTAACCCTGAACCATATGATCATCAATCCAACCCTGAACCATGTGATCATCAGGCAAATCCTGAACCATGTGATCATCAATGTAATCCTGAACCATGTGATCATCAATCTAACCGTGAACAAGGTGATTATGAATATAACCCTTAAACAGGAGATCATCAGTCTAACCCTGAACCAGGTGATCATCAGTCCTATCCTGAACCATGTGATCATCAATCTAACCGTGAACCAGGTGATCATCAATATAACCCTTAACGAGGTGATCATCAGTCTAATCCTGAACCATGTGATCATCAATCCAACCCTGAACCATGGGATCATCAATGTAACCGTCAACCAGGTGATCATCAATATAATCCTTAACCAGTTGATCATGAGTCTAACCCTGAACCATATGATCATCAATCCAACCCTGAACCATGTGATCATCAATGTAACCCTGAACCATGTGATCATCAATCTAACCGTGCACCAGATGATTCTCAGTCTAATCTTGAACCATATGATCATCAATCCAACCCTGAACCATGTGATCATCAATCTAACCGTGAACCAGGTGATCATCAATATAACCCTTAACCAGGTGGTCATCAGTCTAATCCTGAACCATGTGATTATCAGGCAAATCCTGAACCATGTGATCATCAATGTAACCCTAAACCATGTGATCATCAATCTAACCGTGAACAAGGTGATCATCAGTCTAACCCTGAACCAGGTGATCATCAGTCCAATCCTGAACCATGTGATCATCAATCCAACCCTGAACCATGTGATCATCAATCTAACCGTGAACCAGGTGATTATCAATATAACCCTTAACGAGGTTATCATCAGGCTAACCCTGAACCAGGTGATCATCAGTCTAATCCTGAACCATGTGATCATCAATCCAACCCTGAACCATGTGATCATCAATCTAACCGTGAACCAGGTGATCATCAATATAATCCTTAACCAGGTGATCATGAGTCTAACCCTGAACCATATGATTAATAATCCAAACTTGAACCATGTGATCATCAATCTAGTCCTGGACCATGTGATCATCAATCTAACCGTGAACAAAGTGATCATCAATGTAACCCTTAAACAGGTGATCATCAGTCTAACCCTGAACCAGGTGATCATCAGTCCAATCCTGAACCATGTGATCATCAATCCAACCCTGGACCATGTGATCATCAGTGCAATCCTTAACCATGTGATCATCAATCCAACCCTGGACCATGTCATCGTCAATCCAACCCTGGACCATGTGATCATCAATCTAACCGTGAACAAGGTGATCATCAATAAAACCCTTAAACAGGTGATCATCAGTCTAACCCTAAACTAGGTGATCATCAATCTAACCCTGAACCATGTGATCATCAATCTAATCCTGGACCATGTGATTATCTATCTAAAAGTGAACAAAGTGATCATCAATGTAACCCTTAAACAGGTGATTATCAGTCTAACCCTTAACCAGGTGATCATCAATCCAACCCTGGACCATGTGATCATCAATCCAACCCTGGACCATGTGATCATCAATCTAACCGTGATAAGGTGATCATCAATATAACCCTTAAACAGGTGATCATCAGTCTAATCCTGAACCATGTGATCATCAATCCAACCCTGAACCACGTGATCATCAATGTAACTGTCAACCAGGTGATCATCAATATAACCCTTAACCAGGTGATCATGAGTCTAACCCTGAACCATATGATCATCAATCCAACCCTGAACCATGTGATCATCAATGTAACCGTCAACCAGGTGATCATCAATATAACCCTTAACCAGGTGATCATGAGTCTAACCCTGAACCATATGATCATCAATCCAACCCTGAACCATGTGATCATCAATGTAACCGTGAACCAGGTGATCATCTATATAACCCTTAACCAGGTGATCATGAGTCTAACCCTGAACCATATGATCATCAATCCAACCCTGAACCATGTGATCATCAATCTAACCATGAACCAGGTAATCATCAATCTAACCTTGAACCAGGTGATTCTCAGTCTAATCTTGAACCATATGATCATCAATCCAACCCTGAACCATGTGATCATCAATCTAACCGTGAACCAGGTGATCATCAATATAACCCTTAACCATGTGATCATCATTCAGACCCTGAACCATGTGATCATCAATCTAACCCTGAACCAGGTGATCATCAGTCTAACCCTGAACCATGTGATCATCAATCCAACCCTGAACCATTTGATCATAAATCTAACCCTGAACAATGTGATCATCAGTCTAACCCTGAACCATGTGATCATCAATCCAACCCTGGACCATGTGATCATCAATCTAACCGTGAACAAGGTGATCATCAATATAACCCCTTAAACAGGTGATCATCAGTCTAACCCTGAACCAGGTGATCATCAGTCTAATCCTGAACCCTGTGATCATCAATCCAACCCTGAACCATATGATCATCAATCCAACCCTGAACCATGTGATCATCAATCTAACCGTGAACCAGGTGATCATCAATCTAACCTTGAACCAGAAGATTCTCAGTCTAATCTTGAAACATCTGATCATCAATCCAACCCTGAACCATGTGATCATCAATCTAACCGTGAACCAGGTGATCATCAATATAACCCTTAACCAGGTGATCATCAGTCAAATCTTTAACCATGTGATCATCAGGCAAATCCTGAACCATGTGATCATCACTGTAACCCTGAACCATGTGATCATCAATCTAACCGTGATCAAGGTGATCATAAATATAACCCTTAAACAGGTGATCATCAGTCTAACCCTGAACCAGGTGATCATCAATCCAACCCTGAACCATGTGATCATCAATCTAACCCTGAACAATGTGATCATCAGTCTAACCCTGAACCATGTGATCATCAATCCATCCCTGGACCATGTGATCATGAATCCAACCCTGAACCATGTGATCATCAATGTAACCGTGAACCAGGTGATCATCTACATAACCCTTAACCAGGTGATCATGAGTCTAACCCTGAACCAAATGATCATCAATCCAACCCTGGACCATGTGATCATCAATCTAACCGTGAACAAGGTGATCATAAATATAACCCTTAAACAGGTGATCATCAATATAACCCTTAACGAAGTGATCATCAGGCTAACCCTGAACCAGGTGATCATCAGTCTAATCCTGAACCATGTGATCATCAATCCAACCCTGAACCATGTGATCATCAATGTAACCGTCAACCATGTGATCATGAGTCTAACCCTGAACCATATGATCATCAATCCAACCCTGAACCATGTGATCATCAATGTAACCCTGAACCATGTGATCATCAATCTAACCGTGAATAAGGTGATCATCAATATAACCCTTAAACAGGAGATCATCAGTCTAACCCTGAACCAGGTGATCATCAGTCCAATCCTGAACCATGTGATCATCAATCCAACCTGAACCATGTGATCATCAATCTAACCGTGAACCAGGTGATCATCAATATAACCCTTAACGAGGTGATCATCAGGCTAACCCTGAACTTGGCGATCATCAGTCTAATCCTGAACCAGGTGATCATCAATCCAACCCTGAACCATGTGATCATCAATGTTACCATTAACCAGGTGATCATGAGTCTAACCCTGAACCATATGTTCATCAATCCAACCCTGAACCATGTGATCATCAATGTAACCGTGAACCAGGTGATCATCTATATAACCCTTAACCAGGTGATCATGAGTCTAACCCTGAACCATATGATCATCAATGTAACCATGAACCATGTGATCATCAATCCAACCCTGAACCATGTGATCATCATCTACCCCTGAGCTAGGTGATCATCAGTCTAACCCTGAACCATGTGATCATCAATCCAACCCTGAACCATGTGATCATCAATCCAACCCTGAATAATGTGATCATCAGTGTAACCCTGAACCATGTGATCATCAATCCAACCCTGGACCATGTGATCATCAATGTAACCGTGACAAGGTGATCATCAATATAACCCTTAAACAGGTGATCATCAGTCTAACCCTGAACCAGGTGATCATCAGTCTAATCCTGAACCATGTGATCATCAATCCAACCCTGAACCATGTGATCATCAATGTAACCGTCAACCAGGTGATCATCAATATAACCCTTAACCAGGTCATCATGAGTCTAACCCTGAACCATATGATCATCAATCCAACCCTGAACCATGTGATCATCAATGTAACCGTCAACCAGGTGATCATCAATATAACCCTTAACCAGGTGATCATCAGTCTAATCCTGAACCATGTGATCATCAGGCAAATCCTGAACCATGTGATCATCAATGTAACCCTGAACCATGTGATCATCAATGTAAACGTGAACAAGGTGATCATCTATATAACCCTTAACCAGGTGATCATCAGTCTAATCCTGAACCATGTGATCATCAGGCAAATCCTGAACCATGTGATCATCAATGTAACCCTGAACCATGTGATCATCAATCTAACCGTAAACAAGGTGATCATCAATATAACCCTTAAACAGGTGATCATCAGTCTAACCCTGAACCAGGTGATCATTAGTCCAATCCTGAACCATGTGATCATCATTCAGACCCTGAACCATGTGATCATCAATCTAACCCTGAACCAGGTGATCATCAGTCTAACCCTGAACCATGTGATCATCAATCCAACCCTGGACCATGTGATCATCAATCTAACCGTGAACAAGGTGATCATCAATATAACCGTGAACCAGGTGATCATCTATATAACCCTTAACCAGGTGATCATGAGTCTAACCCTGAACCATATGATCATCAATCCAACCCTGAACCATTTGATCATCAATGTAACCCTGAACCAGGTGATCATCAGTCTAATCCTGAACCATGTGATCATCAATCCAACCCTGAACCATGTGATCATCAATGTAACCATGAACCAGGTGATCATCTATATAACCCTTAACCAGGTGATCATGAGTCTAACCCTGAACCATATGATCATCAATCCAACCCTGAACCATGTGATCATCAATGTAACCGTCAACCAGGTGATCATCAATATAATCCTTAACCAGTTGATCATGAGTCTAACCCTGAACCATATGATCATCAATCCAACCCTGAACCATGTGATCATCAATGTAACCCTGAACCATGTGATCATCAATCTAACCGTGCACCAGATGATTCTCAGTCTAATCTTGAACCATATGATCATCAATCCAACCCTGAACCATGTGATCATCAATCTAACCGTGAACCAGGTGATCATCAATATAACCCTTAACCAGGTGGTCATCAGTCTAATCCTGAACCATGTGATTATCAGGCAAATCCTGAACCATGTGATCATCAATGTAACCCTAAACCATGTGATCATCAATCTAACCGTGAACAAGGTGATCATCAGTCTAACCCTGAACCAGGTGATCATCAGTCCAATCCTGAACCATGTGATCATCAATCCAACCCTGAACCATGTGATCATCAATCTAACCGTGAACCAGGTGATTATCAATATAACCCTTAACGAGGTTATCATCAGGCTAACCCTGAACCAGGTGATCATCAGTCTAATCCTGAACCATGTGATCATCAATCCAACCCTGAACCATGTGATCATCAATCTAACCGTGAACCAGGTGATCATCAATATAATCCTTAACCAGGTGATCATGAGTCTAACCCTGAACCATATGATCAATAATCCAACCTTGAACCATGTGATCATCAATCTAGTCCTGGACCATGTGATCATCAATCTAACCGTGAACAAAGTGATCATCAATGTAACCCTTAAACAGGTGATCATCAGTCTAACCCTGAACCAGGTGATCATCAGTCCAATCCTGAACCATGTGATCATCAATCCAACCCTGGACCATGTGATCATCAGTGCAATCCTTAACCATGTGATCATCAATCCAACCCTGGACCATGTCATCGTCAATCCAACCCTGGACCATGTGATCATCAATCTAACCGTGAACAAGGTGATCATCAATAAAACCCTTAAACAGGTGATCATCAGTCTAACCCTAAACTAGGTGATCATCAATCTAACCCTGAACCATGTGATCATCAATCTAATCCTGGACCATGTGATTATCTATCTAAAAGTGAACAAAGTGATCATCAATGTAACCCTTAAACAGGTGATTATCAGTCTAACCCTGAACCAGGTGATCATCAGTCCAATCCTGAACCATGTGATCATCAATCCAACCCTGGACCATGTGATCATCAATCTAACCGTGATAAGGTGATCATCAATATCACCCTTAAACAGGTGATCATCAGTCTAATCCTGAACCATGTGATCATCAATCCAACCCTGAACCACGTGATCATCAATGTAACTGTCAACCAGGTGATCATCAATATAACCCTTAACCAGGTGATCATGAGTCTAACCCTGAACCATATGATCATCAATCCAACCCTGAACCATGTCATCATCAATGTAACCGTCAACCAGGTGATCATCAATATAACCCTTAACCAGGTGATCATGAGTCTAACCCTGAACCATATGATCATCAATCCAACCCTGAACCATGTGATCATCAATGTAACCGTGAACCAGGTGATCATCTATATAACCCTTAACCAGGTGATCATGAGTCTAACCCTGAACCATATGATCATCAATCCAACCCTGAACCATGTGATCATCAATCTAACCATGAACCAGGTAATCATCAATCTAACCTTGAACCAGGTGATTCTCAGTCTAATCTTGAACCATATGATCATCAATCCAACCCTGAACCATGTGATCATCAATCTAACCGTGAACCAGGTGATCATCAATATAACCCTTAACCATGTGATCATCATTCAGACCCTGAACCATGTGATCATCAATCCAACCCTGAACCAGGTGATCATCAGTTTAACCCTGAACCATGTGATCATCAATCCAACCCTGAACCATGTGATCATCAAACTAACCCTGAACAATGTGATCATCAGTCTAACCCTGAACCATGTGATCATCAATCCAACCCTGGACCATGTGATCATCAATCTAACCGTGAACAAGATGATCATCAATATAACCCTTAAACAGGTGATCATCAGTCTAACCCTGAACCAGGTGATCATCAGTCCAATCCTGAAACATGTGATCATCAATCTAACCCTGAACCAGGTGATCATCAATATAACCCTTAACGACGTGATCATCAGGCTAATCCTGAACCAGGTGATCATTTGTCTAATCCTGAACCATGTGATCATCAATGTAACCGTCAACAAGGTTATCATCAATATAACCCTTAACCAGGTGATCATGAGTCTAACCCTGAACCATATGATCATCAATCCAACCCCTCAACCATGTGATCATCAATGTAACCGTGAACCAGGTGATCATATATATAACCCTTAACCAGGTGATCATGAGTCTAACCCTGAACCATATGATCATCAATCCAACCCTGAACCATTTGATCATCAATGTAACCGTGAACCAGGTGATCATCAATATAACCCTTAACGAAGTGATCATCAGGCTAACCCTGAACCAGGTGATCATCAGTCTAATCCTGAACCATGTGATCATCAATCCAACCCTGAACCATGTGATCATCAATGCAACCGTCAACCAGGTGATCAGGAGTCTAACCCTGAACCATATGATCATCAATCCAACACTGAAGCATGTGATCATCAGGCAAATCCTGAACCATGTGATCATCAATGTAACCCTGAACCATGTGATCATCAATCTAACCGTGAACAAGGTGAACAACAATATAACCCTTAAACAGGAGATCATCAGTCTATCCCTGAACCAGGTGATCATCAGTCCTATCCTGAACCATGTGATCATCAATCCAACCCAAAACCATGTGATCATCAATCTAACCGTGAACCAGGTGATCATCAATATAACCCTTAACCAGGTGATCATCAGTCTAACCCTGAACCAGGTGATCATCAGTCCAATCCTGAACCATGTGATCATCAATCCAACCCTGAACCATGTGATCATCAATCTAACCGTGAACCAGGTGATTATCAATATAACCCTTAACGAGGTTATCATCAGGCTAACCCTGAACCAGGTGATCATCAGTCTAATCCTGAACCATGTGATCATCAATCCAACCCTGAACCATGTGATCATCAATCTAACCGTGAACCAGGTGATCATCAATATAATCCTTAACCAGGTGATCATGAGTCTAACCCTGAACCATATGATCAATAATCCAACCTTGAACCATGTGATCATCAATCTAACCATGAACCAGGTGATAATAAATCTAGCGTTGAACCAGGTGATCATCAGTCTAACCTCAATCTAACCCTGAACCATGTGATCATCAATCTAGTCCTGGACCATGTGATCATCAATCTAACCGTGAACAAAGTGATCATCAATGTAACCCTTAAACAGGTGATCATCAGTCTAACCCTGAAAAAGGTGATCATCAGTCAAATCCTGAACCATGTGATCATCAATCCAACCCTGGACCATGTGATCATCAGTGCAATCCTGAACCATGTGATCATCAATCCAACCCTGGACCATGTGATCGTCAATCCAACCCTGGACCATGTGATCATCAATGTAACCGTTAACCAGGTGATCATCTATATAACCCTTAACCAGGTGATCATCAGTCTAACCCTGAACCATGCGATCATCAATCCAACCCTGAACCATGTGATCATCAATCCAACCCTGAACAATGTGATCATCAGTCTAACCCTGAACCATGTGATCATCAATCCATCCCTGGACCATGTGATCATCAATCTAACCGTGACAAGGTGATCATCAATGTAACCGTCAACCAGGTGATCATCAATATAACCCTTAACCAGGTGATCATGAGTCTAACCCTGAACCATATGATCATCAATCCAACCCTGAACCATGTGATCATCAATGTAACCGTGACCCAGGTGATCATCAATATAACCCTTAACAAAGTGATCATCAGGCTAACCCTGAACCAGGTGATCATCAGTCTAATCCTGAACCATGTGATCATCAATCCAACCCTGGACCATTTGATCATCAGTCTAATCTTGAACCATATTATCATCAATCCAACCCTGAACCATGTGATCATCAATCTAACCGTGAACCAGGTGATCATCAATATAACCCTTAACCAGGTGGTCATCAGTCTAATCCTGAACCATGTGATCATCAGGCAAATCCTGAACCACGTGATCATTAATCCAACCCTGAACCATGTGATCATCAATCTAACAGTGAACCAGGTGATCATCAATATAACCCTTAACGAGGTGATCATCAGGCTAACCCTGAACCAGGTGATCATCAGTCTAATCCTGAACCATGTGATCATCAATCCAACCCTGAACCATGTGATCATCAATCTAACCGTGAACCAGGTGATCATCAATATAATCCTTAACGAGGTGATCATCAGGCTAACCCTGAACCAGGTGATCAACAGTCTAATCTATAACAATGTGATCATCAATTTAACCGTGAACCAGGTGATAATGAATCTAACGTTTAACCAGGTGATCATCAGTCTAACCTCAATCTAACCCTGAACCATGTGATCATCAATCTAATCCTGGACCATGTGATTATCAATCTAACCGTGAACAAAGTGATCATCAATGTAACCCTTAAACAGGTGATCATCAGTCTAACCCTGAACCAGGTGATCATCAGTCCAATCCTGAACCATGTGATCATCAATCCAACCCTGGACCATGTGATCATCAATCCATCCCTGGACCATGTGATCATCAATCTAACCGTGAACCATGTGATCATCAATGTAACCGTGAACCAGGTGATCATGAGTCTAACCCTGAACCATATGATCATCAATCTAACCCTGAACAATGTGATCATCAATTTAACCGTGAACCAGGTGATAATGAATCTAACGTTTAACCAGGTGATCATCAGTCTAACCTCAATCTAACCCTGAACCATGTGATCATCAATCTAATCCTGGACCATGTGATTATCAATCTAACCGTGAACAAAGTGATCATCAATATAACCCTTAAACAGGTGATCATCAGTCTAACCCTGAACCAGGTGATCATCAGTCCAATCCTGAACCATGTCATCATCAATCCAACCCTGAACCATGTGATCATCAATCTAACCGTCGACCAGGTGATTATCAATATAACCCTTAACGACGTGATCATCAGGCTAACCCTGAACCAGGTGATCATTTGTCTAATCCTGAACCATGTGATCATCAATGTAACCGTCAACCAGGTGATCATCAATATAACCCTTAACCAGGTGATCATGAGTCTAACCCTGAACCATATGATCATCAATCTAACCCTGAACAATGTGATTATCAATGTAACCGTGAACCAGGTGATCATCTATATAACCCTTAACCAGGTGATCATGAGTCTAACCCTGAACCATATGATCATCAATCCAACCCTGAACCATTTCATCATCAATGTAACCGTCAACCAGGTGATCATGAGTCTAACCCTGAACCATATGATCATCAATCCAACCCTGAACCATGTGATCATCAATATAACCCTGAACCAGGTGATCATTTGTCTAACCCTGAAACATGTGATCATCAATCTAACCGTGAACAAGGTGATCATCAATATAACCCTTAAACAGGAGATTGTCAGTCTAACCCTGAACCAAGTGATCATCAGTCCAATCCTGAACCATGTGATCATCAATCTAACCGTGAACCAGGTGATCATCAATATAACCCTTAACGAGGTGATCATCAGGCTAACCCTGAACCAGGTGATCATCAGTCTAATCCTGAACCATGTGATCATCAATCCAACCCTGAATCATGTGATCCATGTAACCCTTAACCAGGTGATCATGAGTCTAACCCTGAACCATATGATCATCAATCAAACCCTGAACCATGTGATCATCAATGTAACCGTGAACCAGGTGATCATCTATATAACCCTTAACCAAGTGATCATGAGTCTAACCCTGAACCATATGATCATCAATCCAACCCTGAACCATGTGATTATCAACCTAACCGTGAACCAGGTGATAATCAATCTAACCGTGACCCAGGTGATAATCAATGTAACCATGAACCATGTGATCATCAATCCAACCCTTAACCATGTGATCATCAATCCAACCCTGAACCATGTGATCATCAATCCAACCCTGAACAATGTGATCATCAGTCTAACCCTGAACCATGTGATAATCAATATAACCGTCAATCAGGTGATCATCAATATAACCCTTAACCAGGTGATCATCAGGCTAACCCTGAACCAGGTGATCATCAGTCTAATCCTGAACCATGTGATCATCAATCCAACCCTGAACCATGTGATCATCAATGTAACCCTTAACCAGGTGATCATGAGTCTAACCCTGAACCATATGATCATCAATCCAACCCTGAACCATGTGATCATCAATGTAACCGTGAACCAGGTGATCATCTATATAACCCTTAACCAGGTGATCATGAGTCTAACCCTGAACCATATGATCATCAATCCAACCCTGAACCATTTCATCATCAATGTAACCGTCAACCAGGTGATCATGAGTCTAACCCTGAACCATATGATCATCAATCCAACCCTGAACCATGTGTTCATCAATGTATCCCTGAACCAGGTGATCATTTGTCTAATCCTGAACCATGTGATCATCAATGTAACCGTCAACCAGGTGATCATCAATATAACCCTTAACCAGGTGATCATGAGTCTAACCCTGAACCATATGATCATCAATCCAACCCTGAACCATGTGATCATCAATGTAACCGTGAACCAGGTGATCATCTATATAACCCTTAACCAGGTGATCATGAGTCTAACCCTGAACCATATGATCATCAATCCAACCCTGAACCATGTGATCATCAATCTAACCGTGAACCAGGTGATAATCAATATAACCATGAACCATGTGATCATCAATCCAACCCTGAACCATGTGATCATCAATGTAACCGTCAACCAGGTGATCATCAATATAACCCTTAACCAGGTGATCATGAGTCTAACCCTGAACCATGTGATCATCAATGTACCGTGAACCAGGTGATCATCTATATAACCCTTAACCAGGTGATCATGAGTCTAACCCTGAACCATATGATCATCAATCCAACCCTGAACCATGTGATCATCAGGCGAATCCTGAACCATGTGATCATCAATGTAACCCTGAACCATGTGATCATCAATCTAACCGTGAACAAGATGATCATCAATATAACCCTTAAACAGGAGATCATCAGTCTAACCCTGAACCAGGTGATCATCAGTCCTATCCTGAACCATGTGATCATCAATCCAACCCTGAACCAGGTGATCATCAATCTAACCGTGAACCAGGTGATCATCAATATAACCCTTAACGAGGTGATCATCAGACTAACCCTGAACCAGGTGATCATCAGTCTAATCCTGAACCATGTGATCATCAATCCAACCCTGAACCATGTGATCATCAATGTAACCGTCAATCAGGTGATCATCAATATAACCCTTAACCAGGTGATCATGAGTCTAACCTTGAACCATATGATCATCAATCCAACCCTGAACCATGTGATCATCAATCTAACCGTGAACCAGGTGATAATCAATCTAACCGTGAACCAGGTGATAATCAATGTAACCATGAACCATGTGATCATCAATCCAACCCTTAACCATGTGATCATCAATCCAACCCTGAACCATGTGATCATCAATCCAACCCTGAACAATGTGATCATCAGTCTAACCCTGAACCATGTGATCATCAATCCAACCCTGGACCATGTGATCATCAATCTAACCGTGAACAAGGTGATCATCAATATAACCCTTAAACAGGTGATCATCAGTCTAACCCTGAACCAGGTGATCATCAGTCTAATCCTGAACCATGTGATCATCAGGCAAATCCTGAACCATGTGATCATCACTGTAACCCTAAACCATGTGATCATCAATCTAACCGTGAACAAGGTGATCATCAATATAACCCTTAAACAGGAGATCATCAGTCTAACCCTGAACCAGGTGATCATCAATATAACCCTTAACAAGGTGATCATGAGTCTAACCCTGAACCATATGATCATCAATCTAACCCTGAACAATGTGATCATCAATGTAACCGTGAACCAGGTGATCATCTATATAACCCTTAACCAGGTGATCATGAGTCTAACCCTGAACCATATGATCATCAATCCAAACCTGAACCATTTCATCATCAATGTAACCGTCAACCAGGTGATCATGAGTCTAACCCTGAACCATATGATCATCAATCCAACCCTGAACCATGTGATCATCAATGTAACCCTGAACCAGGTGATCATTTGTCTAACCCTGAACCATGTGATCATCAATCTAACCGTGAACAAGGTGATCATCAATATAACCCTTAAACAGGAGATCATCAGTCTAACCCTGAACCAGGTGATCATCAGTCCAATCCTGAACCATGTGATCATCAATCCAACCCTGAACCATGTGATCATCAATCTAACCGTGAACCAGGTGATCATCAATATAACCCTTAACGAGGTGATCATCAGGCTAACCCTGAACCAGGTGATCATCAGTCTAATCCTGAACCATGTGATCATCAATCCAACCCTGAGTCATGTGATCATCAATGTAACCCTTAACCAGGTGATCATGAGTCTAACCCTGAACCATATGATCATCAATCAAACCCTGAACCATGTGATCATCAATGTAACCGTGAACCAGGTGATCATCTATATAACCCTTAACCAAGTGATCATGAGTCTAACCCTGAACCATATGATCATCAATCCAACCCTGAACCATGTGATCATCAATCTAACCGTGAACCAGGTGATAATCAATCTAACCGTGAACCAGGTGATAATCAATGTAACCATGAACCATGTGATCATCAATCCAACCCTTAACCATGTGATCATCAATCCAACCCTGAACCATGTGATCATCAATCCAACCCTGAACAATGTGATCATCAGTCTAACCCTGAACCATGTGATCATCAATCCAACCCTGGACCATGTGATCATCAATCTAACCGTGAACAAGGTGATCATCAATATAACCCTTAACCAGGTGATCATCAGGCTAACCCTGAACCAGGTGATCATCAGTCTAATCCTGAACCATGTGATCATCAATCCAACCCTGAACCATGTGATCATCAATGTAACCCTTAACCAGGTGATCATGAGTCTAACCCTGAACCATATGATCATCAGGCAAATCCTGAACCATGTGATCATCAATGTAACCCTGAACCATGTGATCATCAATCTAACCGTGAACAAGGTGATCATCAATATAACCCTTAAACAGGTGATCATCAGTCTACCCCTGAACCAGGTGATCATCAGTCCAATCCTGAACCATGTGATCATCAATCCAACCCTTAACCATGTGATCATCAATCCAACCCTGAACCATGTGATCATCAATCCAACCCTGAACCAGGTGATCATCAGTCTAATCCTGAACCATGTGATCATCAATCAAACCCTCAACCATGTGATCATCAATGTAACCGTCAATCAGGTGATCATCAATATAACCCTTAACAAGGTGATCATCAGGCTAACCCTGAACCAGGTGATCATCAGTCTAATCCTGAACCATGTGATCATCAATCCAACCCTGAACAATGTGATCATCAATGTAACCCTTAACCAGGTGATCATGAGTCTAACCCTGAACCATATGATCATCAATCCAACCCTGAACCATGTGATCATCAATGTAACCGTGAACCAGGTGATCATCTATATAACCCTTAACCAGGTGATCATGAGTCTAACCCTGAACCATATGATCATCAATCCAATCCTGAACCATGTGATCATCAATCTAACCGTGAACCAGGTGATTATCAATGTAACCATGAACCATGTGATCATCAATATAACCCTTAAACAGGTGATCATCAGTCTAACCCTGAACCAGGTGATCATCAGTCCAATCCTGAACCATGTGATCATCATTCAGACCCTGAACCATGTGATCATCAATCTAACCCTGAACCAGGTGATCATCAGTCTAACCCTGAACCATGTGATCATCAATCCAACCCTGAACCATGTGATCATCAAACTAACCCTGAACAATGTGATCATCAGTCTAACCCTGAACCATGTGATCATCAATCCAACCCTGGGCCATGTGATCATCAATCTAAACGTGAACAAGGTGATCATCAATATAACCCTTAAACAGGTGATCATCAGTCTAACCCTGAACCAGGTGATCATCAGTCCAATCCTGAACCATGTCATCATCAATCCAACCCTGAACCATGTGATCATCAATCTAACCGTCGACCAGGTGATTATCAATATAACCCTTAACGACGTGATCATCAGGCTAACCCTGAACCAGGTGATCATTTGTCTAATCCTGAACCATGTGATCATCAATGTAACCGTCAACCAGGTGATCATCAATATAACCCTTAACCAGGTGATCATGAGTCTAACCCTGAACCATATGATCATCAATCTAACCCTGAACAATGTGATTATCAATGTAACCGTGAACCAGGTGATCATCTATATAACCCTTAACCAGGTGATCATGAGTCTAACCCTGAACCATATGATCATCAATCCAACCCTGAACCATGTGATCATCAATGTAACCGTGAACCAGGTGATCATCTATATAACCCTTAACCAGGTGATCATGAGTCTAACCCTGAACCATATGATCATCAATCCAATCCTGAACCATGTGATCATCAATCTAACCGTGAACCAGGTGATTATCAATGTAACCATGAACCATGTGATCATCAATATAACCCTTAAACAGGTGATCATCAGTCTAACCCTGAACCAGGTGATCATCAGTCCAATCCTGAACCATGTGATCATCATTCAGACCCTGAACCATGTGATCATCAATCTAACCCTGAACCAGGTGATCATCAGTCTAACCCTGAACCATGTGATCATCAATCCAACCCTGAACCATGTGATCATCAAACTAACCCTGAACAATGTGATCATCAGTCTAACCCTGAACCATGTGATCATCAATCCAACCCTGGGCCATGTGATCATCAATCTAAACGTGAACAAGGTGATCATCAATATAACCCTTAAACAGGTGATCATCAGTCTAACCCTGAACCAGGTGATCATCAGTCCAATCCTGAACCATGTCATCATCAATCCAACCCTGAACCATGTGATCATCAATCTAACCGTCGACCAGGTGATTATCAATATAACCCTTAACGACGTGATCATCAGGCTAACCCTGAACCAGGTGATCATTTGTCTAATCCTGAACCATGTGATCATCAATGTAACCGTCAACCAGGTGATCATCAATATAACCCTTAACCAGGTGATCATGAGTCTAACCCTGAACCATATGATCATCAATCTAACCCTGAACAATGTGATTATCAATGTAACCGTGAACCAGGTGATCATCTATATAACCCTTAACCAGGTGATCATGAGTCTAACCCTGAACCATATGATCATCAATCTAACCCTGAACCATTTCATCATCAATGTAACCGTCAACCAGGTGATCATGAGTCTAACCCTGAACCATATGATCATCAATCCAACCCTGAATCATGTGATCCATGTAACCCTTAACCAGGTGATCATGAGTCTAACCCTGAACCATATGATCATCAGTCTAATCCTGAACCATGTGATCATCAATCCAACCCTGAACAATGTGATCATCAATGTAACCCTTAACCAGGTGATCATGAGTCTAACCCTGAACCATATGATCATCAATCCAACCCTGAACCATGTGATCATCAATGTAACCGTGAACCAGGTGATCATCTATATAACCCTTAACCAGGTGATCATGAGTCTAACCCTGAACCATATGATCATCAATCCAATCCTGAACCATGTGATCATCAATCTAACCGTGAACCAGGTGATTATCAATGTAACCATGAACCATGTGATCATCAATATAACCCTTAAACAGGTGATCATCAGTCTAACCCTGAACCAGGTGATCATCAGTCCAATCCTGAACCATGTGATCATCATTCAGACCCTGAACCATGTGATCATCAATCTAACCCTGAACCAGGTGATCATCAGTCTAACCCTGAACCATGTGATCATCAATCCAACCCTGAACCATGTGATCATCAAACTAACCCTGAACAATGTGATCATCAGTCTAACCCTGAACCATGTGATCATCAATCCAACCCTGGGCCATGTGATCATCAATCTAAACGTGAACAAGGTGATCATCAATATAACCCTTAAACAGGTGATCATCAGTCTAACCCTGAACCAGGTGATCATCAGTCCAATCCTGAACCATGTCATCATCAATCCAACCCTGAACCATGTGATCATCAATCTAACCGTCGACCAGGTGATTATCAATATAACCCTTAACGACGTGATCATCAGGCTAACCCTGAACCAGGTGATCATTTGTCTAATCCTGAACCATGTGATCATCAATGTAACCGTCAACCAGGTGATCATCAATATAACCCTTAACCAGGTGATCATGAGTCTAACCCTGAACCATATGATCATCAATCTAACCCTGAACAATGTGATTATCAATGTAACCGTGAACCAGGTGATCATCTATATAACCCTTAACCAGGTGATCATGAGTCTAACCCTGAACCATATGATCATCAATCTAACCCTGAACCATTTCATCATCAATGTAACCGTCAACCAGGTGATCATGAGTCTAACCCTGAACCATATGATCATCAATCCAACCCTGAATCATGTGATCCATGTAACCCTTAACCAGGTGATCATGAGTCTAACCCTGAACCATATGATCATCAATCAAACCCTGAACCATGTGATCATCAATGTAACCGTGAACCAGGTGATCATCTATATAACCCTTAACCAAGTGATCATGAGTCTAACCCTGAACCATATGATCATCAATCCAACCCTGAACCATGTGATTATCAACCTAACCGTGAACCAGGTGATAATCAATCTAACCGTGACCCAGGTGATAATCAATGTAACCATGAACCATGTGATCATCAATCCAACCCTTAACCATGTGATCATCAATCCAACCCTGAACCATGTGATCATCAATCCAACCCTGAACAATGTGATCATCAGTCTAACCCTGAACCATGTGATAATCAATATAACCGTCAATCAGGTGATCATCAATATAACCCTTAACCAGGTGATCATCAGGCTAACCCTGAACCAGGTGATCATCAGTCTAATCCTGAACCATGTGATCATCAATCCAACCCTGAACCATGTGATCATCAATGTAACCCTTAACCAGGTGATCATGAGTCTAACCCTGAACCATATGATCATCAATCCAACCCTGAACCATGTGATCATCAATGTAACCGTGAACCAGGTGATCATCAGGCTAACCCTTAACCAGGTGATCATGAGTCTAACCCTGAACCATATGATCATCAATCCAACCCTGAACCATTTCATCATCAATGTAACCGTCAACCAGGTGATCATGAGTCTAACCCTGAACCATATGATCATCAATCCAACCCTGAACCATGTGTTCATCAATGTATCCCTGAACCAGGTGATCATTTGTCTAATCCTGAACCATGTGATCATCAATGTAACCGTCAACCAGGTGATCATCAATATAACCCTTAACCAGGTGATCATGAGTCTAACCCTGAACCATATGATCATCAATCCAACCCTGAACCATGTGATCATCAATGTAACCGTGAACCAGGTGATCATCTATATAACCCTTAACCAGGTGATCATGAGTCTAACCCTGAACCATATGATCATCAATCCAACCCTGAACCATGTGATCATCAATCTAACCGTGAACCAGGTGATAATCAATATAACCATGAACCATGTGATCATCAATCCAACCCTGAACCATGTGATCATCAATGTAACCGTCAACCAGGTGATCATCAATATAACCCTTAACCAGGTGATCATGAGTCTAACCCTGAACCATGTGATCATCAATGTACCGTGAACCAGGTGATCATCTATATAACCCTTAACCAGGTGATCATGAGTCTAACCCTGAACCATATGATCATCAATCCAACCCTGAACCATGTGATCATCAATGTAACCGTGAACCAGGTGATCATCTATATAACCCTTAACCAGGTGATCATGAGTCTAACCCTGAACCATATGATCATCAATCTAACCCTGAATCATTTCATCATCAATGTAACCGTCAACCAGGTGATCATGAGTCTAACCCTGAACCATATGATCATCAATCCAACCCTGAATCATGTGATCCATGTAACCCTTAACCAGGTGATCATGAGTCTAACCCTGAACCATATGATCATCAATCAAACCCTGAACCATGTGATCATCAATGTAACCGTGAACCAGGTGATCATCTATATAACCCTTAACCAAGTGATCATGAGTCTAACCCTGAACCATATGATCATCAATCCAACCCTGAACCATGTGATTATCAACCTAACCGTGAACCAGGTGATAATCAATCTAACCGTGACCCAGGTGATAATCAATGTAACCATGAACCATGTGATCATCAATCCAACCCTTAACCATGTGATCATCAATCCAACCCTGAACCATGTGATCATCAATCCAACCCTGAACAATGTGATCATCAGTCTAACCCTGAACCATGTGATAATCAATATAACCGTCAATCAGGTGATCATCAATATAACCCTTAACCAGGTGATCATCAGGCTAACCCTGAACCAGGTGATCATCAGTCTAATCCTGAACCATGTGATCATCAATCCAACCCTGAACCATGTGATCATCAATGTAACCCTTAACCAGGTGATCATGAGTCTAACCCTGAACCATATGATCATCAATCCAACCCTGAACCATGTGATCATCAATGTAACCGTGAACCAGGTGATCATCTATATAACCCTTAACCAGGTGATCATGAGTCTAACCCTGAACCATATGATCATCAATCCAACCCTGAACCATTTCATCATCAATGTAACCGTCAACCAGGTGATCATGAGTCTAACCCTGAACCATATGATCATCAATCCAACCCTGAACCATGTGATCATCAATCTAACCGTGAACCAGGTGATAATCAATATAACCATGAACCATGTGATCATCAATCCAACCCTGAACCATGTGATCATCAATGTAACCGTCAACCAGGTGATCATCAATATAACCCTTAACCAGGTGATCATGAGTCTAACCCTGAACCATGTGATCATCAATGTACCGTGAACCAGGTGATCATCTATATAACCCTTAACCAGGTGATCATGAGTCTAACCCTGAACCATATGATCATCAATCCAACCCTGAACCATGTGATCATCAGGCGAATCCTGAACCATGTGATCATCAATGTAACCCTGAACCATGTGATCATCAATCTAACCGTGAACAAGATGATCATCAATATAACCCTTAAACAGGAGATCATCAGTCTAACCCTGAACCAGGTGATCATCAGTCCTATCCTGAACCATGTGATCATCAATCCAACCCTGAACCAGGTGATCATCAATCTAACCGTGAACCAGGTGATCATCAATATAACCCTTAACGAGGTGATCATCAGACTAACCCTGAACCAGGTGATCATCAGTCTAATCCTGAACCATGTGATCATCAATCCAACCCTGAACCATGTGATCATCAATGTAACCGTCAATCAGGTGATCATCAATATAACCCTTAACCAGGTGATCATGAGTCTAACCTTGAACCATATGATCATCAATCCAACCCTGAACCATGTGATCATCAATCTAACCGTGAACCAGGTGATAATCAATCTAACCGTGAACCAGGTGATAATCAATCTAACCGTGAACCAGGTGATAATCAATGTAACCATGAACCATGTGATCATCAATCCAACCCTTAACCATGTGATCATCAATCCAACCCTGAACCATGTGATCATCAATCCAACCCTGAACAATGTGATCATCAGTCTAACCCTGAACCATGTGATCATCAATCCAACCCTGGACCATGTGATCATCAATCTAACCGTGAACAAGGTGATCATCAATATAACCCTTAAACAGGTGATCATCAGTCTAACCCTGAACCAGGTGATCATCAGTCTAATCCTGAACCATGTGATCATCAATCCAACCCTGAACCATGTGATCATCAATGTAACCCTTAACCAGGTGATCATGAGTCTAACCCTGAACCATATGATCATCAATCCAACCCTGAACCATGTGATCATCAATGTAACCGTGAACCAGGTGATCATCTATTTAACCCTTAACCAGGTGATCATGAGTCTAACCCTGAACCATATGATCATCAATCCAACCCTTGACCATGTGATCATCAATCTAACCGCGAACCAGGTGATAATCAATCTAACCGTGAACTAGGTGATAGTCTAACCGTGAACCAGGTGATAATCAATCTAACCGTGAACCAGGTGATAATCAATCTAACCGTGAACCAGGTGATAATCAATGTAACCGTGAGCCATGTGATCATCAATCCAACCCTGAACCATATGATCATCAATGTAACCGTCAACCAGGTGATCATCAATATAACCCTTAACCAGGTGATCATGAGTCTAACCCTGAACCATATGATCATCAATCCAACCCTGAACCATGTGATCATCAGGCGAATCCTGAACCATGTGATCATCAATGTAACCCTGAACCATGTGATCATCAATCTAACCGTGAACAAGGTGATCATCAATATAACCCTTAAACAGGAGATCATCAGTCTAACCCTGAACCAGGTGATCATCAGTCCTAACCTGAACCATGTGATCATCAATCCAACCCTGAACCAGGTGATCATCAATCTAACCGTGAACCAGGTGATCATCAATATAACCCTTAACGAGGTGATCATCAGGCTAACCCTGAACCAGGTGATCATCAGTCTAATCCTGAACCATGTGATCATCAATCCAACCCCAAACCATGTGATCATCAATGTAACCGTCAATCAGGTGATCATCAATATAACCCTTAACCAGGTGATCATCAGGCGAATCCTGAACCATGTGATCATCAATGTAACCCTGAACCATGTGATCATCAATCTAACCGTGAACAAGGTGATCATCAATATAACCCTTAAACAGGAGATCATCAGTCTAACCCTGAACCAGGTGATCATCAGTCCTATCCTGAACCATGTGATCATCAATCCAACCCTGAACCAGGTGATCATCAATCTAACCGTGAACCAGGTGATCATCAATGTAACCGTCAAACAGGTGATCATCAATATAATCCTTAACCAGTTGATCATGAGTCTAACCCTGAACCATATGATCATCAATCCAACCCTGAACCATGTGATCATCAATGTAACCGTCAATCAGGTGATCATCAATATAACCCTTAACCAGGTGATCATGAGTCTAACCCTGAACCATATGATCATCAATGTAACCGTGAACCAGGTGATCATGAGTCTAACCCTGAACCATATGATCATAAATCCAACCCTGAACCATGTGATCATCAATCTAACCGTGAACCAGGTGATTCTCAGTCTAATCTTGAACCATATGATCATCAATCCAACCCTGAACCATGTGATCATCAATCTAACCGTGAACCAGGTGATCATCAATATAACCCTTAACCAGGTGGTCATCAGTCTAATCCTGAACCATGTGATCATCAGGCAAATCCTGAACCATGTCATCATCAATGTAACCCTGAACCATGTGATCATCAATCTAACCGTGAACAAGGTGATCATCAATATAACCCTTAAACAGGTGATCATCAGTCTACCCCTGAACCAGGTGATCATCAGTCCAATCCTGAACCATGTCATCATCAATCCAACCCTGAACCATGTGATCATCAATCTAACCGTGAACCAGTTTATTATCAATATAACCCTTAACGACGTGATCATCAGGCTAACCCTGAACCATATGATCATCAATCCAACCCTGAACCATTTCATCATCAATGTAACCGTCAACCAGGTGATCATGAGTCTAACCCTGAACCATATGATCATCAATCCAACCCTGAACCATGTGATCATCAATGTAACCCTGAACCAGGTGATCATTTGTCTAACCCTGAACCATGTGATCATCAATCTAACCGTGAACAAGGTGATCATCAATCTAACCGTGAACCAGGTGATCATCAGTCCAATCCTGAACCATGTGATCATCAATTCAACCCTGAACCATGTGATCATCAATCTAACCGTGAACCAGGTGATCATCAATATAACCCTTAACGAGGTGATCATCAGGCTAACCCTGAACCAGGTGATCATCAGTCTAATCCTGAACCATGTGATCATCA
The DNA here is from genome assembly GCF_040054535.1 of Antennarius striatus. Lineage (NCBI taxonomy): Eukaryota > Metazoa > Chordata > Actinopteri > Lophiiformes > Antennariidae > Antennarius > Antennarius striatus. The sequence goes on along the minus strand of NC_090781.1, from coordinate 362,943 downwards.
ATCCAACCCTGAAACATGTGATCATCAATGTAACCCTTAACCAGGTGATCATGAGTCTAACCCTGAACCATATGATCATCAATCAAACCCTGAACCATGTGATCATCAATGTAACCGTGAACCAGGTGATCATCTATATAACCCTTAACCAAGTGATCATGAGTCTAACCCTGAACCATATGATCATCAATCACAACCTGAACCATGTGATTATCAACCTAACCGTGAACCAGGTGATAATCAATCTAACCGTGCCCCAGGTGATAATCAATGTAACCATGAACCATGTGATCATCAATCCAACCCTTAACCATGTGATCATCAATCCAACCCTGAACCATGTGATCATCAATCCAACCCTGAACAATGTGATCATCAGTCTAACCCTGAACCATGTGATCATCAATGTAACCGTCAATCAGGTGATCATCAATATAACCCTTAACCAGGTGATCATCAGGCTAACCCTGAACCAGGTGATCATCAGTCTAATCCTGAACCATGTGATCATCAATCCCACCCTGAACCATGTGATCATCAATGTAACCATTAACCAGGTGATCATGAGTCTAACCCTGAACCATATGATCATCAATCCAACCCTGAACCATGTGATCATCAATGTAACCGTGAACCAGGTGATCATCTATATAACCCTTAACCAGGTGATCATGAGTCTAACCCTGAACCATATGATCATCAATCCAACCCTGAACCATTTCATCATCAATGTAACCGTCAACCAGGTGATCATGAGTCTAACCCTGAACCATATGATCATCAATCCAACCCTGAACCATGTGATCATCAATATAACCCTGAACCATGTGATCATCAATGTAACCGTCAACCAGGTGATCATCAATATAACCCTTAACCAGGTGGTCATGAGTCTAACCCTGAACCATATGATCATCAATCCAACCCTGAACCATGTGATCATCAATGTAACCGTGAACAAGGTGATCATCTATATAACCCTTAACCAGGTGATCATGAGTCTAACCCTGAACCATATGATCATCAATCCAAACCTGAACCATTTCATCATCATGTTATCATCAGGCGAATCCTGAACCATGTGATCATCAATGTAACCCTGAACCATGTGATCATCAATCTAACCGTGAACAAGATGATCATCAATATAACCCTTAAACAGGAGATCATCAGTCTAACCCTGAACCAGGTGATCATCAGTCCTATCCAGAACCATGTGATCATCAATCCAACCCTGAACCAGGTGATCATCAATCTAACCGTGAAACAGGTGATCATCAATATAACCCTTAACGAGGTGATCATCAGGCTAACCCTGAACCAGGTGATCATCAGTCTAATCCTGAACCATATGATCATCAATCCAACCCTGAACCATGTGATCATCAATGTAACCGTGAACAAGGTGATCATCTATATAACCCTTAACCAGGTGATCATGAGTCTAACCCTGAACCATATGATCATCAATCCAAACCTGAACCATTTCATCATCAATGTAACCGTCAACCAGGTGATCATGAGTCTAACCCTGAACCATATGATCATCAATCCAACCCTGAACCATGTGATCATCAATGTAACCCTGAACCAGGTGATGATTTGTCTAATCCTGAACCATGTGATCATCAATGTAACCGTCAACCAGGTGATCATCAATCCAACCCTGAACCATGTGATCATCAATGTAACCGTGAACCAGGTGATCATCTATATAACCCTTAACCAGGTGATCATGAGTCTAACCCTGAACCATATGATCATCAATCCAACCCTGAACCATGTGATCATCAATATAACCCTGAACCAGGTGATCATCAGTCTAATCCTGAACCATATGATCATCAATCCAACCCTGAACCATGTGATCATCAATATAACCCTGAACCAGGTGATCATCAGTCTAATCCTGAACCATATGATCATCAATCCAACCCTGAACCATGTGATCATCAATATAACCGTGAACAAGGTGATCATCTATATAACCCTTAACCAGGTGATCATGAGTCTAACCCTGAACCATATGATCATCAATCCAACCCTGAACCATTTCATCATCAATGTAACCGTCAACCAGGTGATCATGAGTCTAACCCTGAACCATATGATCATCAATCCAACCCTGAACCATGTGATCATCAATGTAACCCTGAACCAGGTGATCATTTGTCTAATCCTGAACCATGTGATCATCAATGTAACCGTCAACCAGGTGATCATCAATATAACCCTTAACCAGGTGATCATGAGTCTAACCCTGAACCATATGATCATCAATCCAACCCTGAACCATGTGATCATCAATGTAACCGTGAACCAGGTGATCATCAATATAACCCTTAACCAGGTGGTCATCAGTCTAATCCTGAACCATGTGATCATCAGGCAAATCCTGAACCATGTGATCATCAATGTAACCCTGAACCATGTGATCATCAATCTAACCGTGAACAAGGTGATTATCAATATAACCCTTAACGACGTGATCATCAGGCTAACCCTGAACCAGGTGATCATTTGTCTAATCCTGAACCATGTGATCATCAATGTAACCGTCAACCAGGTGATCATCAATATAACCCTTAACCAGGTGATCATGAGTCTAACCCTGAACCATATGATCATCAATCTAACCCTGAACAATGTGATCATCAATGTAACCGTCAACCAGGTTATCATCAATATAACCCTTAACGAGGTGATCATCAGGCTAACCCTGAACCAGGTGATCATCAGTCTAATCCTGAACCATGTGATCATCAATCCAACCCTGAATCATGTGATCATCAATGTAACCCTTAACCAGGTGATCATGAGTCTAACCCTGAACCATATGATCATCAATCAAACCCTGAACCATGTGATCATCAATGTAACCGTGAACCAGGTGATCATCTATATAACCCTTAACCAAGTGATCATGAGTCTAACCCTGAACCATATGATCATCAATCCAACCCTGAACCATGTGATTATCAACCTAACCGTGAACCAGGTGATAATCAATCTAACCGTGCCCCAGGTGATAATCAATGTAACCATGAACCATGTGATCATCAATCCAACCATTAACCATGTGATCATCAATCCAAACCTGAACCATGTGATCATCAATCCAACCCTGAACAATGTGATCATCAGTCTAACCCTGAACCATGTGATCATCAATGTAACCGTCAATCAGGTGATCATCAATATAACCCTTAACCAGGTGATCATCAGGCTAACCCTGAACCAGGTGATCATCAGTCTAATCCTGAACCATGTGATCATCAATCCCACCCTGAACCATGTGATCATCAATGTAACCCTTAACCAGGTGATCATGAGTCTAACCCTGAACCATATGATCATCAATCCAACCCTGAACCATATGATCATCAATCCAACCCTGAACCATGTGATCATCAATGTAACCGTCAATCAGGTGATCATCAATATAACCCTTAACCAGGTGATCATGAGTCTAACCCTGAACCATATGATCATCAATGTAACCGTGAACCAGGTGATCATGAGTCTAACCCTGAACCATATGATCATAAATCCAACCCTGAACCATGTGATCATCAATCTAACCGTGAACCAGGTGATTCTCAGTCTAATCTTGAACCATATGATCATCAATCCAACCCTGAACCATGTGATCATCAATCTAACCGTGAACCAGGTGATCATCAATATAACCCTTAACCAGGTGGTCATCAGTCTAATCCTGAACCATGTGATCATCAGGCAAATCCTGAACCATGTCATCATCAATGTAACCCTGAACCATGTGATCATCAATCTAACCGTGAACAAGGTGATCATCAATATAACCCTTAAACAGGTGATCATCAGTCTACCCCTGAACCAGGTGATCATCAGTCCAATCCTGAACCATGTCATCATCAATCCAACCCTGAACCATGTGATCATCAATCTAACCGTGAACCAGTTTATTATCAATATAACCCTTAACGACGTGATCATCAGGCTAACCCTGAACCATATGATCATCAATCCAACCCTGAACCATTTCATCATCAATGTAACCGTCAACCAGGTGATCATGAGTCTAACCCTGAACCATATGATCATCAATCCAACCCTGAACCATGTGATCATCAATGTAACCCTGAACCAGGTGATCATTTGTCTAACCCTGAACCATGTGATCATCAATCTAACCGTGAACAAGGTGATCATCAATCTAACCGTGAACCAGGTGATCATCAGTCCAATCCTGAACCATGTGATCATCAATTCAACCCTGAACCATGTGATCATCAATCTAACCGTGAACCAGGTGATCATCAATATAACCCTTAACGAGGTGATCATCAGGCTAACCCTGAACCAGGTGATCATCAGTCTAATCCTGAACCATGTGATCATCAATCCAACCCTGAAACATGTGATCATCAATGTAACCCTTAACCAGGTGATCATGAGTCTAACCCTGAACCATATGATCATCAATCAAACCCTGAACCATGTGATCATCAATGTAACCGTGAACCAGGTGATCATCTATATAACCCTTAACCAAGTGATCATGAGTCTAACCCTGAACCATATGATCATCAATCACAACCTGAACCATGTGATTATCAACCTAACCGTGAACCAGGTGATAATCAATCTAACCGTGCCCCAGGTGATAATCAATGTAACCATGAACCATGTGATCATCAATCCAACCCTTAACCATGTGATCATCAATCCAACCCTGAACCATGTGATCATCAATCCAACCCTGAACAATGTGATCATCAGTCTAACCCTGAACCATGTGATCATCAATGTAACCGTCAATCAGGTGATCATCAATATAACCCTTAACCAGGTGATCATCAGGCTAACCCTGAACCAGGTGATCATCAGTCTAATCCTGAACCATGTGATCATCAATCCCACCCTGAACCATGTGATCATCAATGTAACCATTAACCAGGTGATCATGAGTCTAACCCTGAACCATATGATCATCAATCCAACCCTGAACCATGTGATCATCAATGTAACCGTGAACCAGGTGATCATCTATATAACCCTTAACCAGGTGATCATGAGTCTAACCCTGAACCATATGATCATCAATCCAACCCTGAACCATTTCATCATCAATGTAACCGTCAACCAGGTGATCATGAGTCTAACCCTGAACCATATGATCATCAATCCAACCCTGAACCATGTGATCATCAATATAACCCTGAACCATGTGATCATCAATGTAACCGTCAACCAGGTGATCATCAATATAACCCTTAACCAGGTGGTCATGAGTCTAACCCTGAACCATATGATCATCAATCCAACCCTGAACCATGTGATCATCAATGTAACCGTGAACCAGGTGATCATCTATATAACCCTTAACCAGGTGATCATGAGTCTAACCCTGAACCATATGATCATCAATCAAACCCTGAACCATTTGATCATCAATGTAACCGTCAACCAGGTGATCATGAGTCTAACCCTGAACCATATGATCATCAATCCAACCCTGAACCATGATATCATCAGGCGAATCCTGAACCATGTGATCATCAATGTAACCCTGAACCATGTGATCATCAATCTAACCGTGAACAAGATGATCATCAATATAACCCTTAAACAGGAGATCATCAGTCTAACCCTGAACCAGGTGATCATCAGTCCTATCCAGAACCATGTGATCATCAATCCAACCCTGAACCAGGTGATCATCAATCTAACCGTGAAACAGGTGATCATCAATATAACCCTTAACGAGGTGATCATCAGGCTAACCCTGAACCAGGTGATCATCAGTCTAATCCTGAACCATATGATCATCAATCCAACCCTGAACCATGTGATCATCAATGTAACCGTGAACAAGGTGATCATCTATATAACCCTTAACCAGGTGATCATGAGTCTAACCCTGAACCATATGATCATCAATCCAAACCTGAACCATTTCATCATCAATGTAACCGTCAACCAGGTGATCATGAGTCTAACCCTGAACCATATGATCATCAATCCAACCCTGAACCATGTGATCATCAATGTAACCCTGAACCAGGTGATGATTTGTCTAATCCTGAACCATGTGATCATCAATGTAACCGTCAACCAGGTGATCATCAATCCAACCCTGAACCATGTGATCATCAATGTAACCGTGAACCAGATGATCATCTATATAACCCTTAACCAGGTGATCATGAGTCTAACCCTGAACCATATGATCATCAATCCAACCCTGAACCATGTGATCATCAATATAACCCTGAACCAGGTGATCATCAGTCTAATCCTGAACCATATGATCATCAATCCAACCCTGAACCATGTGATCATCAATATAACCCTGAACCAGGTGATCATCAGTCTAATCCTGAACCATATGATCATCAATCCAACCCTGAACCATGTGATCATCAATATAACCGTGAACAAGGTGATCATCTATATAACCCTTAACCAGGTGATCATGAGTCTAACCCTGAACCATATGATCATCAATCCAACCCTGAACCATTTCATCATCAATGTAACCGTCAACCAGGTGATCATCAATATAACCCTTAACCAGGTGGTCATCAGTCTAATCCTGAACCATGTGATCATCAGGCAAATCCTGAACCATGTGATCATCAATGTAACCCTGAACCATGTGATCATCAATCTAACCGTGAACAAGGTGATTATCAATATAACCCTTAACGACGTGATCATCAGGCTAACCCTGAACCAGGTGATCATTTGTCTAATCCTGAACCATGTGATCATGAATGTAACCGTCAACCAGGTGATCATCAATATAACCCTTAACCAGGTGATCATGAGTCTAACCCTGAACCATATGATCATCAATCTAACCCTGAACAATGTGATCATCAATGTAACCGTCAACCAGGTGATCATCAATATAACCCTTAACGAGGTGATCATCAGGCTAACCCTGAACCAGGTGATCATCAGTCTAATCCTGAACCATGTGATCATCAATCCAACCCTGAATCATGTGATCATCAATGTAACCCTTAACCAGGTGATCATGAGTCTAACCCTGAACCATATGATCATCAATCAAACCCTGAACCATGTGATCATCAATGTAACCGTGAACCAGGTGATCATCTATATAACCCTTAACCAAGTGATCATGAGTCTAACCCTGAACCATATGATCATCAATCCAACCCTGAACCATGTGATTATCAACCTAACCGTGAACCAGGTGATAATCAATCTAACCGTGCCCCAGGTGATAATCAATGTAACCATGAACCATGTGATCATCAATCCAACCATTAACCATGTGATCATCAATCCAACCCTGAACCATGTGATCATCAATCCAACCCTGAACAATGTGATCATCAGTCTAACCCTGAACCATGTGATCATCAATGTAACCGTCAATCAGGTGATCATCAATATAACCCTTAACCAGGTGATCATCAGGCTAACCCTGAACCAGGTGATCATCAGTCTAATCCTGAACCATGTGATCATCAATCCCACCCTGAACCATGTGATCATCAATGTAACCCTTAACCAGGTGATCATGAGTCTAACCCTGAACCATATGATCATCAATCCAACCCTGAACCATGTGATCATCAATGTAACCTTGAACCAGGTGATCATCTATATAACCCTTAACCAGGTGATCATGAGTTTAACCCTGAACCATATGATCATCAATCCAACCCTGAACCATTTCATCATCAATGTAACCGTCAACCAGGTGATCATGAGTCTAACCCTGAACCATATGATCATCAATCCAACCCTGAACCATGTGATCATCAATGTAACCCTGAACCATGTGATCATCAATGTAACCGTCAACCAGGTGATCATCAATATAACCCTTAACCAGGTGGTCATGAGTCTAACCCTGAACCATATGATCATCAATCCAACCCTGAACCATGTGATCATCAATGTAACCGTGAACCAGGTGATCATCTATATAACCCTTAACCAGGTGATCATGAGTCTAACCCTGAACCATATGATCATCAATCAAACCCTGAACCATTTGATCATCAATGTAACCGTCAACCAGGTGATCATGAGTCTAACCCTGAACCATATGATCATCAATCCAACCCTGAACCATGTTATCATCAGGCGAATCCTGAACCATGTGATCATCAATGTAACCCTGAACCATGTGATCATCAATCTAACCGTGAACAAGATGATCATCAATATAACCCTTAAACAGGAGATCATCAGTCTAACCCTGAACCAGGTGATCATCAGTCCTATCCAGAACCATGTGATCATCAATCCAACCCTGAACCAGGTGATCATCAATCTAACCGTGAAACAGGTGATCATCAATATAACCCTTAACGAGGTGATCATCAGGCTAACCCTGAACCAGGTGATCATCAGTCTAATCCTGAACCATATGATCATCAATCCAACCCTGAACCATGTGATCATCAATGTAACCGTGAACAAGGTGATCATCTATATAACCCTTAACCAGGTGATCATGAGTCTAACCCTGAACCATATGATCATCAATCCAAACCTGAACCATTTCATCATCAATGTAACCGTCAACCAGGTGATCATGAGTCTAACCCTGAACCATATGATCATCAATCCAACCCTGAACCATGTGATCATCAATGTAACCCTGAACCAGGTGATGATTTGTCTAATCCTGAACCATGTGATCATCAATGTAACCGTCAACCAGGTGATCATCAATCCAACCCTGAACCATGTGATCATCAATGTAACCGTGAACCAGGTGATCATCTATATAACCCTTAACCAGGTGATCATGAGTCTAACCCTGAACCATATGATCATCAATCCAACCCTGAACCATGTGATCATCAATATAACCCTGAACCAGGTGATCATCAGTCTAATCCTGAACCATATGATCATCAATCCAACCCTGAACCATGTGATCATCAATATAACCCTGAACCAGGTGATCATCAGTCTAATCCTGAACCATATGATCATCAATCCAACCCTGAACCATGTGATCATCAATATAACCGTGAACAAGGTGATCATCTATATAACCCTTAACCAGGTGATCATGAGTCTAACCCTGAACCATATGATCATCAATCCAACCCTGAACCATTTCATCATCAATGTAACCGTCAACCAGGTGATCATGAGTCTAACCCTGAACCATATGATCATCAATCCAACCCTGAACCATGTGATCATCAATGTAACCCTGAACCAGGTGATCATTTGTCTAATCCTGAACCATGTGATCATCAATGTAACCGTCAACCAGGTGATCATCAATATAACCCTTAACCAGGTGATCATGAGTCTAACCCTGAACCATATGATCATCAGGCAAATCCTGAACCATGTGATCATCAATGTAACCCTGAACCATGTGATCATCAATCTAACCGTGAACAAGGTGATTATCAATATAACCCTTAACGACGTGATCATCAGGCTAACCCTGAACCAGGTGATCATTTGTCTAATCCTGAACCATGTGATCATCAATGTAACCGTCAACCAGGTGATCATCAATATAACCCTTAACCAGGTGATCATGAGTCTAACCCTGAACCATATGATCATCAATCTAACCCTGAACAATGTGATCATCAATGTAACCGTCAACCAGGTGATCATCAATATAACCCTTAACGAGGTGATCATCAGGCTAACCCTGAACCAGGTGATCATCAGTCTAATCCTGAACCATGTGATCATCAATCCAACCCTGAATCATGTGATCATCAATGTAACCCTTAACCAGGTGATCATGAGTCTAACCCTGAACCATATGATCATCAATCAAACCGTGAACCATGTGATCATCAATGTAACCGTGAACCAGGTGATCATCTATATAACCCTTAACCAAGTGATCATGAGTCTAACCCTGAACCATATGATCATCAATCCAACCCTGAACCATGTGATTATCAACCTAACCGTGAACCAGGTGATAATCAATCTAACCGTGCCCCAGGTGATAATCAATGTAACCATGAACCATGTGATCATCAATCCAACCATTAACCATGTGATCATCAATCCAAACCTGAACCATGTGATCATCAATCCAACCCTGAACAATGTGATCATCAGTCTAACCCTGAACCATGTGATCATCAATGTAACCGTCAATCAGGTGATCATCAATATAACCCTTAACCAGGTGATCATCAGGCTAACCCTGAACCAGGTGATCATCAGTCTAATCCTGAACCATGTGATCATCAATCCCACCCTGAACCATGTGATCATCAATGTAACCCTTAACCAGGTGATCATGAGTCTAACCCTGAACCATATGATCATCAATCCAACCCTGAACCATGTGATCATCAATGTAACCTTGAACCAGGTGATCATCTATATAACCCTTAACCAGGTGATCATGAGTTTAACCCTGAACCATATGATCATCAATCCAACCCTGAACCATTTCATCATCAATGTAACCGTCAACCAGGTGATCATGAGTCTAACCCTGAACCATATGATCATCAATCCAACCCTGAACCATGTTATCATCAGGCGAATCCTGAACCATGTGATCATCAATGTAACCCTGAACCATGTGATCATCAATCTAACCGTGAACAAGATGATCATCAATATAACCCTTAAACAGGAGATCACCAGTCTAACCCTGAACCAGGTGATCATCAGTCCTATCCTGAACCATGTGATCATCAATCCAACCCTGAACCAGGTGATCATCAATCTAACCGTGAACCAGGTGATCATCAATATAACCCTTAACGAGGTGATCATCAGGCTAACCCTGAACCAGGTGATCATCAGTCTAATCCTGAACCATATGATCATCAATCCAACCCTGAACCATGTGATCATCAATGTAACCGTGAACAAGGTGATCATCTATATAACCCTTAACCAGGTGATCATGAGTCTAACCCTGAACCATATGATCATCAATCCAAACCTGAACCATTTCATCATCAATGTAACCGTCAACCAGGTGATCATGAGTCTAACCCTGAACCATATGATCATCAATCCAACCCTGAACCATGTGATCATCAATGTAACCGTGAACCAGGTGATCATCTATATAACCCTTAACCAGGTGATCATGAGTCTAACCCTGAACCATATGATCATCAATCCAACCCTGAACCATGTGATCATCAGGCGAATCCTGAACCATGTGATCATCAATGTAACCCTGAACCATGTGATCATCAATCTAACCGTGAACAAGATGATCATCAATATAACCCTTAAACAGGAGATCATCAGTCTAACCCTGAACCAGGTGATCATCAGTCCTATCCTGAACCATGTGATCATCAATCCAACCCTGAACCAGGTGATCATCAATCTAACCGTGAACCAGGTGATCATCAATATAACCCTTAACGAGGTGATCATCAGGCTAACCCTGAACCAGGTGATCATCAGTCTAATCCTGAACCATGTGATCATCAATCCAACCCTGAATTATGTGATCATCAATGTAACCGTCAATCAGGTGATCATCAATATAACCCTTAACCAGGTGATCATGAGTCTAACCCTGAACCATATGATCATCAATCCAACCCTGAACCATGTGATCATCAATGTAACCGTCAAACAGGTGATCATCAATATAATCCTTAACCAGTTGATCATGAGTCTAACCCTGAACCATATGATCATCAATCCAACCCTGAAGCATGTGATCATCAATGTAACTGTCAATCAGGTGATCATCAATATAACCCTTAACCAGGTGATCATGAGTCTAACCCTGAACCATATGATCATCAATGTAACCGTGAACCAGGTGATCATGAGTCTAACTCTGAACCATATGATCATCAATCCAACCCTGAACCATGTGATCATCAATCTAACCGTGAACCAGGTGATTCTCAGTCAAATCTTGAACCATATGATCTTCAATCCAACCCTGAACCATGTGATCATCAATCTAACCGTGAACCAGGTGATCATCAATATAACCCTTAACCAGGTGGTCATCAGTCTAATCCTGAACCATGTGATCATCAGGCAAATCCTGAACCATGTGATCATCAATGTAACCCTGAACCATGTGATCATCAATCTAACCGTGAACAAGGTGATCATCAATATAACCCTTAAACAGGTGATCATCAGTCTACCCCTGAACCAGGTGATCATCAGTCCAATCCTGAACCATGTCATCATCAATCCAACCCTGAACCATGTGATCATCAATCTAACCGTGAACCAGGTGATAATCAATCTAACCGTGAACCAGGTGATAATCAATGTAACCATGAACCATGTGATCATCAATCCAACCCTTAACCATGTGATCATCAATCCAACCCTGAACAATGTCATCATCTGTCTAACCCTGAACCATGTGATCATCAATCCAACCCTGGACCATGTGATCATCAATATAACCGTGAACAAGGTGATCATCAATATAACCCTTAAACAGGTGATCATCAGTCTAACCCTGAACCAGGTGATCATCAGTCTAATCCTGAACCATGTGATCATCAATCCAACCCTGAACCATGTGATCATCAATGTAACCGTCAAACAGGTGATCATCAATATAATCCTTAACCAGTTGATCATGAGTCTAACCCTGAACCATATGATCATCAATCCAACCCTGAAGCATGTGATCATCAATGTAACTGTCAATCAGGTGATCATCAATATAACCCTTAACCAGGTGATCATGAGTCTAACCCTGAACCATATGATCATCAATGTAACCGTGAACCAGGTGATCATGAGTCTAACTCTGAACCATATGATCATCAATCCAACCCTGAACCATGTGATCATCAATCTAACCGTGAACCAGGTGATTCTCAGTCAAATCTTGAACCATATGATCTTCAATCCAACCCTGAACCATGTGATCATCAATCTAACCGTGAACCAGGTGATCATCAATATAACCCTTAACCAGGTGGTCATCAGTCTAATCCTGAACCATGTGATCATCAGGCAAATCCTGAACCATGTGATCATCAATGTAACCCTGAACCATGTGATCATCAATCTAACCGTGAACAAGGTGATCATCAATATAACCCTTAAACAGGTGATCATCAGTCTACCCCTGAACCAGGTGATCATCAGTCCAATCCTGAACCATGTGATCATCAATGTAACCCTGAACCATGTGATCATCAATCTAACCGTGAACAAGGTGATTATCAATATAACCCTTAACGACGTGATCATCAGGCTAACCCTGAACCAGGTGATCATTTGTCTAATCCTGAACCATGTGATCATCAATGTAACCGTCAACCAGGTGATCATCAATATAACCCTTAACCAGGTGATCATGAGTCTAACCCTGAACCATATGATCATCAATCTAACCCTGAACAATGTGATCATCAATGTAACCGTCAACCAGGTGATCATCAATATAACCCTTAACGAGGTGATCATCAGGCTAACCCTGAACCAGGTGATCATCAGTCTAATCCTGAACCATGTGATCATCAATCCAACCCTGAATCATGTGATCATCAATGTAACCCTTAACCAGGTGATCATGAGTCTAACCCTGAACCATATGATCATCAATCAAACCGTGAACCATGTGATCATCAATGTAACCGTGAACCAGGTGATCATCTATATAACCCTTAACCAAGTGATCATGAGTCTAACCCTGAACCATATGATCATCAATCCAACCCTGAACCATGTGATTATCAACCTAACCGTGAACCAGGTGATAATCAATCTAACCGTGCCCCAGGTGATAATCAATGTAACCATGAACCATGTGATCATCAATCCAACCATTAACCATGTGATCATCAATCCAAACCTGAACCATGTGATCATCAATCCAACCCTGAACAATGTGATCATCAGTCTAACCCTGAACCATGTGATCATCAATGTAACCGTCAATCAGGTGATCATCAATATAACCCTTAACCAGGTGATCATCAGGCTAACCCTGAACCAGGTGATCATCAGTCTAATCCTGAACCATGTGATCATCAATCCAACCCTGAACCATGTGATCATCAATGTAACCCTTAACCAGGTGATCATGAGTCTAACCCTGAACCATATGATCATCAATCCAACCCTGAACCATGTGATCATCAATGTAACCTTGAACCAGGTGATCATCTATATAACCCTTAACCAGGTGATCATGAGTTTAACCCTGAACCATATGATCATCAATCCAACCCTGAACCATTTCATCATCAATGTAACCGTCAACCAGGTGATCATGAGTCTAACCCTGAACCATATGATCATCAATCCAACCCTGAACCATGTTATCATCAGGCGAATCCTGAACCATGTGATCATCAATGTAACCCTGAACCATGTGATTATCAATCTAACCGTGAACAAGATGATCATCAATATAACCCTTAAACAGGAGATCACCAGTCTAACCCTGAACCAGGTGATCATCAGTCCTATCCTGAACCATGTGATCATCAATCCAACCCTGAACCAGGTGATCATCAATCTAACCGTGAACCAGGTGATCATCAATATAACCCTTAACGAGGTGATCATCAGGCTAACCCTGAACCAGGTGATCATCAGTCTAATCCTGAACCATATGATCATCAATCCAACCCTGAACCATGTGATCATCAATGTAACCGTGAACAAGGTGATCATCTATATAACCCTTAACCAGGTGATCATGAGTCTAACCCTGAACCATATGATCATCAATCCAAACCTGAACCATTTCATCATCAATGTAACCGTCAACCAGGTGATCATGAGTCTAACCCTGAACCATATGATCATCAATCCAACCCTGAACCATGTGATCATCAATGTAACCGTGAACCAGGTGATCATCTATATAACCCTTAACCAGGTGATCATGAGTCTAACCCTGAACCATATGATCATCAATCCAACCCTGAACCATGTGATCATCAGGCGAATCCTGAACCATGTGATCATCAATGTAACCCTGAACCATGTGATCATCAATCTAACCGTGAACAAGATGATCATCAATATAACCCTTAAACAGGAGATCATCAGTCTAACCCTGAACCAGGTGATCATCAGTCCTATCCTGAACCATGTGATCATCAATCCAACCCTGAACCAGGTGATCATCAATCTAACCGTGAACCAGGTGATCATCAATATAACCCTTAACGAGGTGATCATCAGGCTAACCCTGAACCAGGTGATCATCAGTCTAATCCTGAACCATGTGATCATCAATCCAACCCTGAATTATGTGATCATCAATGTAACCGTCAATCAGGTGATCATCAATATAACCCTTAACCAGGTGATCATGAGTCTAACCCTGAACCATATGATCATCAATCCAACCCTGAACCATGTGATCATTAATTTAACCGTGAACCAGGTGATCATCTATATAACCCTTAACCAGGTGATCATGAGTCTAACCCTGAACCATATGATCATCAATCCAACCCTGAACCATGTGATCATCAATCTAACCGTGAACCAGGTGATTCTCAGTCTAATCTTGAACCATATGATCATCAATACAACCCTGAACCATGTGATCATCAGGCGAATCCTGAACCATGTGATCATCAATGTAACCCTGAACCATGTGATCATCAATCTAACCGTGAACAAGATGATCATCAATATAACCCTTAAACAGGAGATCATCAGTCTAACCCTGAACCAGGTGATCATCAGTCCTATCCTGAACCATGTGATCATCAATGTAACCGTGAACCAGGTGATCATCTACATAACCCTTAACCAGGTGATCATGACTCTAACCCTGAACCATATGATCATCAATCCAACCCTGAACCATGTGATCATCAATCTAACCGTGAACCAGGTGATAATCAATCTAACCGTGAACCAGGTGATAATCAATGTAACCATGAACCATGTGATCATCAATCCAACCCTTAACCATGTGATCATCAATCCAACCCTGAACAATGTCATCATCTGTCTAACCCTGAACCATGTGATCATCAATCCAACCCTGGACCATGTGATCATCAATATAACCGTGAACAAGGTGATCATCAATATAACCCTTAAACAGGTGATCATCAGTCTAACCCTGAACCAGGTGATCATCAGTCTAATCCTGAACCATGTGATCATCAATCCAACCCTGAACCATGTGATCATCAATGTAACCGTCAAACAGGTGATCATCAATATAATCCTTAACCAGTTGATCATGAGTCTAACCCTGAACCATATGATCATCAATCCAACCCTGAAGCATGTGATCATCAATGTAACTGTCAATCAGGTGATCATCAATATAACCCTTAACCAGGTGATCATGAGTCTAACCCTGAACCATATGATCATCAATGTAACCGTGAACCAGGTGATCATGAGTCTAACTCTGAACCATATGATCATCAATCCAACCCTGAACCATGTGATCATCAATCTAACCGTGAACCAGGTGATTCTCAGTCAAATCTTGAACCATATGATCTTCAATCCAACCCTGAACCATGTGATCATCAATCTAACCGTGAACCAGGTGATCATCAATATAACCCTTAACCAGGTGGTCATCAGTCTAATCCTGAACCATGTGATCATCAGGCAAATCCTGAACCATGTGATCATCAATGTAACCCTGAACCATGTGATCATCAATCTAACCGTGAACAAGGTGATCATCAATATAACCCTTAAACAGGTGATCATCAGTCTACCCCTGAACCAGGTGATCATCAGTCCAATCCTGAACCATGTCATCATCAATCCAACCCTGAACCATGTGATCATCAATCTAACCGTGAACCAGGTGATAATCAATCTAACCGTGAACCAGGTGATAATCAATGTAACCATGAACCATGTGATCATCAATCCAACCCTTAACCATGTGATCATCAATCCAACCCTGAACAATGTCATCATCTGTCTAACCCTGAACCATGTGATCATCAATCCAACCCTGGACCATGTGATCATCAATATAACCGTGAACAAGGTGATCATCAATATAACCCTTAAACAGGTGATCATCAGTCTAACCCTGAACCAGGTGATCATCAGTCTAATCCTGAACCATGTGATCATCAATCCAACCCTGAACCATGTGATCATCAATGTAACCGTCAAACAGGTGATCATCAATATAATCCTTAACCAGTTGATCATGAGTCTAACCCTGAACCATATGATCATCAATCCAACCCTGAAGCATGTGATCATCAATGTAACTGTCAATCAGGTGATCATCAATATAACCCTTAACCAGGTGATCATGAGTCTAACCCTGAACCATATGATCATCAATGTAACCGTGAACCAGGTGATCATGAGTCTAACTCTGAACCATATGATCATCAATCCAACCCTGAACCATGTGATCATCAATCTAACCGTGAACCAGGTGATTCTCAGTCAAATCTTGAACCATATGATCTTCAATCCAACCCTGAACCATGTGATCATCAATCTAACCGTGAACCAGGTGATCATCAATATAACCCTTAACCAGGTGGTCATCAGTCTAATCCTGAACCATGTGATCATCAGGCAAATCCTGAACCATGTGATCATCAATGTAACCCTGAACCATGTGATCATCAATCTAACCGTGAACAAGGTGATCATCAATATAACCCTTAAACAGGTGATCATCAGTCTACCCCTGAACCAGGTGATCATCAGTCCAATCCTGAACCATGTCATCATCAATCCAACCCTGAACCATGTGATCATCAATCTAACCGTGAACCAGGTGATCATCAATATAACCCTTAACGACGTGATCATCAGGCTAACCCTGAACCAGGTGATCATTTGTCTAATCCTGAACCATGTGATCATCAATGTAACCGTCAACCAGGTGATCATCAATATAACCCTTAACCAGGTGATCATGAGTCTAACCCTGAACCATATGATCATCAATCCAACCCTGAACCATGTGATCATCAATGTAACCGTGAACCAGGTGATCATCTATATAACCCTTAACTAGGTGATCATGAGTCTAACCCTGAACCACATGATCATCAATCCAACCCTGAACCATTTGATCATCAATATAACCGTCAACCAGGTGATCATGAGTCTAACCCTGAACCATATGATCATCAATCCAACCCTGAACCATGTGATCATCAATGTAACCCTGAACCAGGTGATCATTTGTCTAATCCTGAACCATGTGATCATCAATGTAACCGTCAACCAGGTGATCATCAATATAACCCTTAACCAGGTGATCATGAGTCTAACCCTGAACCATATGATCATCAATCCAACCCTGAACCATGTGATCATCAATGTAACCGTGAACCAGGTGATCATCTATATAACCCTTAACCAGGTGATCATGAGTCTAACCCTGAACCATGTGATCATCAGGCGAATCCTGAACCATGTGATCATCAATTTAACCCTGAACCATGTGATCATCAATCTAACCGTGAACAAGGTGATCATCAATATAACCCTTAAACAGGAGATCATCAGTCTAACCCTGAACCAGGTGATCATCAGTCCTATCCTGAACCATGTGATCATCAATCCAACCCTGAACCATGTGATCATCAATCTAACCGTGAACCAGGTGGTCATCAATGTAACCCTGAACCAGGTGATCATTTGTCTAATCCTGAACCATGTGATCATCAATGTAACCGTCAACCAGGTGATCATCAATATAACCCTTAACCAGGTGATCATGAGTCTAACCCTGAACCATATGATCATCAATCCAACCCTGAACCATGTGATCATCAATGTAACCGTGAACCAGGTGATCATCAATATAACCCTTAACCAGGTGGTCATCAGTCTAATCCTGAACCATGTGATCATCAGGCAAATCCTGAACCATGTGATCATCAATGTAACCCTGAACCATGTGATCATCAATCTAACCGTGAACAAGGTGATTATCAATATAACCCTTAACGACGTGATCATCAGGCTAACCCTGAACCAGGTGATCATTTGTCTAATCCTGAACCATGTGATCATCAATGTAACCGTCAACCAGGTGATCATCAATATAATCCTTAACCAGGTGATCATGAGTCTAACCCTGAACCATATGATCATCAATCTAACCCTGAACAATGTGATCATCAATGTAACCGTGAACCAGGTGATAATCTATATAACCCTTAACCAGGTGATCATGAGTCTAACCCTGAACCATATGATCATCAATCCAACCCTGAACCATTTCATCATCAATGTAACCGTCAACCAGGTGATCATGAGTCTAACCCTGAACCATATGATCATCAATCCAACCCTGAACCATGTGATCATCAATGTAACCCTGAACCAGGTGATCATTTGTCTAACCCTGAACCATGTGATCATCAATCTAATCGTGAACAAGGTGATCATCAATATAACCCTTAAACAGGAGATCGTCAGTCTAACCCTGAACCAGGTGATCATCAGTCCAATCCTGAACCATGTGATCCTCAATCCAACCCTGAACCATGTGATCATCAATCTAACCGTGAACCAGGTGATCATCAATATAACCCTTAACGAGGTGATCATCAGGCTAACCCTGAACCAGGTGATCATCAGTCTAATCCTGAACCATGTGATCATCAATCCAACCCTGAATCATGTGATCATCAATGTAACCCTTAACCAGGTGATCATGAGTCTAACCCTGAACCATATGATCATCAATCAAACCCTGAACCATGTGATCATCAATGTAACCGTGAACCAGGTAATCATCTATATAACCCTTAACCAAGTGATCATGAGTCTAACCCTGAACCATATGATCATCAATCCAACCCTGAACCATGTGATTATCAACCTAACCGTGAACCAGGTGATAATCAATCTAACCGTGCCCCAGGTGATAATCAATGTAACCATGAACCATGTGATCATGAGTCTAACCCTGAACCATATGATCATCAATCCAACCCTGAACCATTTCATCATCAATGTAACCGTCAACCAGGTGATCATGAGTCTAACCCTGAACCATATGATCATCAATCCAACCCTGAACCATGTGATCATCAATGTAACCCTGAACCATGTGATCATCAATGTAACCGTCAACCAGGTGATCATCAATATAACCCTTAACCAGGTGATCATGAGTCTAACCCTGAACCATATGATCATCAATCCAACCCTGAACCATGTGATCATCAATGTAACCGTGAACCAGGTGATCATCTATATAACCCTTAACCAGGTGATCATGAGTCTAACCCTGAACCATATGATCATCAATCCAACCCTGAACCATGTGATCATCAGGCGAATCCTGAACCATGTGATCATCAATGTAACCCTGAACCATGTGATCATCAATCTAACCGTGAACAAGATGATCATCAATATAACCCTTAAACAGGAGATCATCAGTCTAACCCTGAACCAGGTGATCATCAGTCCTATCCTGAACCATGTGATCATCAGTCCAACCCTGAACCAGGTGATCATCAATCTAACCGTGAACCAGGTGATCATCAATATAACCCTTAACGAGGTGATCATCAGGCTAACCCTGAACCAGGTGATCATCAGTCTAATCCTGAACCATGTGATCATCAATCCAACCCTGAATTATGTGATCATCAATGTAACCGTCAATCAGGTGATCATCAATATAACCCTTATCCAGGTGATCATGAGTCTAACCCTGAACCATATGATCATCAATCCAACCCTGAACCATGTGATCATCAATGTAACCCTGAACCAGGTGATCATTTGTCTAATCCTGAACCATGTGATCATCAATGTAACCGTCAACCAGGTGATCATCAATATAACTCTTAACCAGGTGATCATGAGTCTAACCCTGAACCATATGATCATCAATCCAACCCTGAACCATGTGATCATCAATGTAACCGTGAACCAGGTGATCATCTATATAACCCTTAACCAGGTGATCATGAGTCTAACCCTGAACCATATGATCATCAATCCAACCCTGAACCATGTGATCATCAGGCGAATCCTGAACCATGTGATCATCAATGTAACCCTGAACCATGTGATCATCAATCTAACCGTGAACAAGATGATCATCAATATAACCCTTAAACAGGAGATCATCAGTCTAACCCTGAACCAGGTGATCATCAGTCCTATCCTGAACCATGTGATCATCAGTCCAACCCTGAACCAGGTGATCATCAATCTAACCGTGAACCAGGTGATCATCAATATAACCCTTAACGAGGTGATCATCAGGCTAACCCTGAACCAGGTGATCATCAGTCTAATCCTGAACCATGTGATCATCAATCCAACCCTGAATTATGTGATCATCAATGTAACCGTCAATCAGGTGATCATCAATATAACCCTTATCCAGGTGATCATGAGTCTAACCCTGAACCATATGATCATCAATCCAACCCTGAACCATGTGATCATCAATGTAACCCTGAACCAGGTGATCATTTGTCTAATCCTGAACCATGTGATCATCAATGTAACCGTCAACCAGGTGATCATCAATATAACTCTTAACCAGGTGATCATGAGTCTAACCCTGAACCATATGATCATCAATCCAACCCTGAACCATGTGATCATCAATGTAACCGTGAACCAGGTGATCATCTATATAACCCTTAACCAGGTGATCATGAGTCTAACCCTGAACCATGTGATCATCAGGCGAATCCTGAACCATGTGATCATCAATTTAACCCTGAACCATGTGATCATCAATCTAACCGTGAACAAGGTGATCATCAATATAACCCTTAAACAGGAGATCATCAGTCTAACCCTGAACCAGGTGATCATCAGTCCTATCCTGAACCATGTGATCATCAATCCAACCCTGAACCATGTGATCATCAATCTAACCGTGAACCAGGTGATCATCAATGTAACCCTGAACCAGGTGATCATTTGTCTAATCCTGAACCATGTGATCATCAATGTAACCGTCAACCAGGTGATCATCAATATAACCCTTAACCAGGTGATCATGAGTCTAACCCTGAACCATATGATCATCAATCCAACCCTGAACCATGTGATCATCAATGTAACCGTGAACCAGGTGATCATCAATATAACCCTTAACCAGGTGGTCATCAGTCTAATCCTGAACCATGTGATCATCAGGCAAATCCTGAACCATGTGATCATCAATGTAACCCTGAACCATGTGATCATCAATCTAACCGTGAACAAGGTGATTATCAATATAACCCTTAACGACGTGATCATCAGGCTAACCCTGAACCAGGTGATCATTTGTCTAATCCTGAACCATGTGATCATCAATGTAACCGTCAACCAGGTGATCATCAATGTAATCCTTAACCAGGTGATCATGAGTCTAACCCTGAACCATATGATCATCAATCTAACCCTGAACAATGTGATCATCAATGTAACCGTGAACCAGGTGATAATCTATATAACCCTTAACCAGGTGATCATGAGTCTAACCCTGAACCATATGATCATCAATCCAACCCTGAACCATGTGATCATCAATGTAACCCTGAACCAGGTGATCATTTGTCTAACCCTGAACCATGTGATCATCAATCTAACCGTGAACAAGGTGATCATCAATATAACCCTTAAACAGGAGATCGTCAGTCTAACCCTGAACCAGGTGATCATCAGTCCAATCCTGAACCATGTGATCCTCAATCCAACCCTGAACCATGTGATCATCAATCTAACCGTGAACCAGGTGATCATCAATATAACCCTTAACGAGGTGATCATCAGGCTAACCCTGAACCAGGTGATCATCAGTCTAATCCTGAACCATGTGATCATCAATCCAACCCTGAGTCATGTGATCATCAATGTAACCCTTAACCAGGTGATCATGAGTCTAACCCTGAACCATATGATCATCAATCAAACCCTGAACCATGTGATCATCAATGTAACCGTGAACCAGGTGATCATCTATATAACCCTTAACCAAGTGATCATGAGTCTAACCCTGAACCATATGATCATCAATCCAACCCTGAACCATGTGATTATCAACCTAACCGTGAACCAGGTGATAATCAATCTAACCGTGCCCCAGGTGATAATCAATGTAACCATGAACCATGTGATCATGAGTCTAACCCTGAACCATATGATCATCAATCCAACCCTGAACCATTTCATCATCAATGTAACCGTCAACCAGGTGATCATGAGTCTAACCCTGAACCATATGATCATCAATCCAACCCTGAACCATGTGATCATCAATGTAACCCTGAACCATGTGATCATCAATGTAACCGTCAACCAG
The DNA here is from genome assembly GCF_040054535.1 of Antennarius striatus. NCBI lineage: Eukaryota > Metazoa > Chordata > Actinopteri > Lophiiformes > Antennariidae > Antennarius > Antennarius striatus. The sequence continues at coordinate 339,749 of NC_090781.1, read as the reverse complement.
GTGATCATCAATATAACCCTTAACCAGGTGATCATGAGTCTAACCCTGAACCATATGATCATCAATCCAACCCTGAACCATGTGATCATCAATGTAACCGTGAACCAGGTGATCATCTATATAACCCTTAACCAGGTGATCATGAGTCTAACCCTGAACCATATGATCATCAATCCAACCCTGAACCATGTGATCATCAGGCGAATCCTGAACCATGTGATCATCAATGTAACCCTGAACCATGTGATCATCAATCTAACCGTGAACAAGATGATCATCAATATAACCCTTAAACAGGAGATCATCAGTCTAACCCTGAACCAGGTGATCATCAGTCCTATCCTGAACCATGTGATCATCAGTCCAACCCTGAACCAGGTGATCATCAATCTAACCGTGAACCAGGTGATCATCAATATAACCCTTAACGAGGTGATCATCAGGCTAACCCTGAACCAGGTGATCATCAGTCTAATCCTGAACCATGTGATCATCAATCCAACCCTGAATTATGTGATCATCAATGTAACCGTCAATCAGGTGATCATCAATATAACCCTTATCCAGGTGATCATGAGTCTAACCCTGAACCATATGATCATCAATCCAACCCTGAACCATGTGATCATCAATCTAACCGTGAACCAGGTGATAAACAATTTAACCGTGAACCAGGTGATAATCAATGTAACCATGAACCATGTGATCATCAATCCAACCCTTAACCATGTGATCATCAATCCAACCCTGAACAATGTGATCATCAGTCTAACCCTGAACCATATGATCATCAATCCAACCCTGAACCATGTGATCATTAATGTAACCGTGAACCAGGTGATCATCTATATAACCCTTAACCAGGTGATCATGAGTCTAACCCTGAACCATATGATCATCAATCCAACCCTGAACCATGTGATCATCAATCTAACCGTGAACCAGGTGATTGTCAGTCTAATCTTGAACCATATGATCATCAATCCAACCCTGAACCATGTGATCATCAATGTAACCCTGAACCAGGTGATCATTTGTCTAATCCTGAACCATGTGATCATCAATGTAACCGTCAACCAGGTGATCATCAATATAACCCTTAACCAGGTGATCATGAGTCTAACCCTGAACCATATGATCATCAATCCAACCCTGAACCATGTGATCATCAATGTAACCGTGAACCAGGTGATCATCTATATAACCCTTAACCAGGTGATCATGAGTCTAACCCTGAACCATATGATCATCAATCCAACCCTGAACCATGTGATCATCAGGCGAATCCTGAACCATGTGATCATCAATGTAACCCTGAACCATGTGATCATCAATCTAACCGTGAACAAGATGATCATCAATATAACCCTTAACGAGGTGATCATCAATATAACCCTTAAACAGGAGATCATCAGTCTAACCCTGAACCAGGTGATCATCAGTCCTATCCTGAACCATGTGATCATCAATCCAACCCTGAACCAGGTGATCATCAATCTAACCGTGAACCAGGTGATCATCAATATAACCCTTAACGAGGTGATCATCAGGCTAACCCTGAACCAGGTGATCATCAGTCTAATCCTGAACCATATGATCATCAATCCAACCCTGAACCATGTGATCATCAATATAACCGTGAACAAGGTGATCATCTATATAACCCTTAACCAGGTGATCATGAGTCTAACCCTGAACCATATGATCATCAATCCAACCCTGAACCATTTCATCATCAATGTAACCGTCAACCAGGTGATCATGAGTCTAACCCTGAACCATATGATCATCAATCCAACCCTGAACCATGTGATCATCAATGTAACCCTGAACCAGGTGATCATTTGTCTAATCCTGAACCATGTGATCATCAATGTAACCGTCAACCAGGTGATCATTAATATAACCCTTAACCAGGTGATCATGAGTCTAACCCTGAACCATATGATCATCAATCCAACCCTGAACCATGTGATCATCAATGTAACCGTGAACCAGGTGATCATCTATATAACCCTTAACCAGGTGATCATGAGTCTAACCCTAAACCATATGATCATCAATCCAACCCTGAACCATGTGATCATCAGGCGAATCCTGAACCATGTGATCATCAATGTAACCCTGAACCATGTGATCATCAATCTAACCGTGAACAAGATGATCATCAATATAACCCTTAAACAGGAGATCATCAGTCTAACCCTGAACCAGGTGATCATCAGTCCTATCCTGAACCATGTGATCATCAATCCAACCCTGAACCAGGTGATCATCAATCTAACCGTGAACCAGGTTATCATCAATATAACCCTTAACGAGGTGATCATCAGGCTAACCCTGAACCAGGTGATCATCAGTCTAATCCTGAACCATGTGATCATCAATCCAACCCTGAACCATGTGATCATCAATGTAACCGTCAATCAGGTGATCATCAATATAACCCTTATCCAGGTGATCATGAGTCTAACCCTGAACCATATGATCATCAATCCAACCCTGAACCATGTGATCATTAATGTAACCGTGAACCAGGTGATCATCTATATAACCCTTAACCAGGTGATCATGAGTCTAACTCTGAACCATATGATCATCAATCCAACCCTGAACCATGTGATCATCAATCTAACCGTGAACCAGGTGATCATCAATATAACCCTTAACCAGGTGGTCATCAGTCTAATCCTGAACCATGTGATCATCAGGATAATCCTGAACCATGTGATCATCAATGTAACCCTGAACCATGTGATCATCAATCTAACCGTGAACAAGGTGATCATCAATATAACCCTTAAACAGGTGATCATCAGTCTAACCCTGAACCAGGTGATCATCAGTCCAATCCTGAACCAGGTGATCATCAGTCTAATCCTGAACCATGTGATCATCAATCCAACCCTGAACCATGTGATCATCAATGTAACCCTTAACCAGGTGATCATGAGTCTAACCCTGAACCATATGATCATCAATCCAACCCTGAACCATGTGATCATCAATGTGACCGTGAACCAGGTAATCATCTACATAACCCTTAACCAGGTGATCATGACTCTAACCCTGAACCATATGATCATCAATCCAACCCTGAACCATGTGATCATCAATCTAACCGTGAACCAGGTGATAAACAATTTAACCGTGAACCAGGTGATAATCAATGTAACCATGAACCATGTGATCATCAATCCAACCCTTAACCATGTGATCATCAATCCAACCCTGAACAATGTGATCATCAGTCTAACCCTGAACCATGTGATCATCAATCCAACCCTGGACCATGTGATCATCAATCTAACCGTGAACAAGGTGATCATCAATATAACCCTTAAACAGGTGATCATCAGTCTAACCCTGAACCAGGTGATCATCAGTCTAATCCTGAACCATGTGATCATCAATCCAACCCTGAACCATGTGATCATCAATGTAACTGTCAATCAGGTGATCATCAATATAACCCTTAACCAGGTGATCATGAGTCTAACCCTGAACCATATGATCATCAATGTAACCGTGAACCAGGTGATCATGAGTCTAACTCTGAACCATATGATCATCAATCCAACCCTGAACCATGTGATCATCAATCTAACCGTGAACCAGGTGATTCTCAGTCAAATCTTGAACCATATGATCATCAATCCAACCCTGAACCATGTGATCATCAATCTAACCGTGAACCAGGTGATCATCAATATAACCCTTAACCAGGTGGTCATCAGTCTAATCCTGAACCATGTGATCATCAGGCAAACCCTGAACCATGTGATCATCAATGTAACCCTGAACCATGTGATCATCAATCTAACCGTGAACCAGGTGATCATCAATATAACCCTTAAACAGGTGATCATCAGTCTACCCCTGAACCAGGTGATCATCAGTCCAATCCTGAACCATGTCATCATCAATCCAACCCTGAACCATGTGATCATCAATCTAACCGTGAACCAGGTGATCATCAATATAACCCTTAACGACGTGATCATCAGGCTAACCCTGAACCAGGTGATCATTTGTCTAATCCTGAACCATGTGATCATCAATGTAACCGTCAACCAGGTGATCATCAATATAACGCTTAACCAGGTGATCATGAGTCTAACCCTGAACCATATGATCATCAATCCAACCCTGAACCATGTGATCATCAATGTAACCGTGAACCAGGTGATCATCTATATAACCCTTAACCAGGTGATCATGAGTCTAACCCTGAACCATATGATCATCAATCCAACCCTGAACCATTTGATCATCAATGTAACCGTCAACCAGGTGATCATGAGTCTAACCCTGAACCATGTGATCATCAGGCGAATCCTGAACCATGTGATCATCAATTTAACCCTGAACCATGTGATCATCAATCTAACCGTGAACAAGGTGATCATCAATATAACCCTTAAACAGGAGATCATCAGTCTAACCCTGAACCAGGTGATCATCAGTCCTATCCTGAACCATGTGATCATCAATCCAACCCTGAACCATGTGATCATCAATCTAACCGTGAACCAGGTGATCATCAATATAACCCTTAACGAGGTGATCATCAGGCTAACCCTGAACCAGGTGATCATCAGTCTAACCGTGAACCAGGTGATAATAAATCTAACCGTGAACTAGGTGATAATCAATCTAACCGTGAACCAGGTGGTAATCAATCTAACCGTGAACCAGGTGATAATCAATCTAACCGTGAACCAGGTGATAATCAATGTAACCGTGAGCCATGTGATCATCAATCCAACCCTGAACCATATGATCATCAATGTAACCGTCAACCAGGTGATCATCAATATAACCCTTAAACAGGTGATCATGAGTCTAACCCTGAACCATATGATCATCAATCCAACCCTGAACCATGTGATCATCAGTCTAACCCTGAACCAGGTGATCATCAGTCCTATCCTGAACCATGTGATCATCAATCCAACCCTGAACCATGTGATCATCAATCTAACCGTGAACCAGGTGCTCATCAATATAAACTTGAACCAGCTGATCATCAATATAACCCTTAACCAGGAGGTCATCAGTCTAATCCTGAACCATGTGATCATCAGGCAAATCCTGAACCATGTGATCATCAATGTAACCCTGAACCATGTGATCATCAATCTAACCCTGAACCATGTGATGATCAATGTAACCATGAACCAGGTGATCATCAATATAACCCTTAACCAGGTGATCATGAGTCTAACCCTGAACCATATGATCAATAATCCAACCCTGAACCATGTGATCATCAACCTAACCGTGAACCAGGTGATAATCAATCTAACGTTGAACCAGGTGATCATCAGTCCAATCCTGAACCATGTGATCATCAATCCAACCCTGGACCATTTGATCATCAGTCTAATCCTGAACCATGTGATCATGAGGCAAATCCTGAACCATGTGATCATCAATGTAACCCTGAACCATGTGATCATCAATCTAACCGTGAACAAGGTGATCATCAATATAACCCTTAACGAGGTGATCATCAGGCTAACCCTAAACCAGGTGATCATCAGTTTAATCCTGAACCATGTGATCATCAATCCAACCCTGAACCATGTGATCATCAATGTAACCCTGAACCATGTGATCATCAATGTAACCATGAACCAGGTGATCATCAATATAACCCTTAACCAGGTGATCATGAGTCTAACCCTGAACCATATGATCAATAATCCAACCCTGAACCATGTGATCATCAACGTAACCGTGAACCAGGTGATAATCAATCTAACCCTGAACCATGTGATCATCAATCTAGTCCTGGACCATGTGATCATCAATCTAACCGTGAAAAAGTGATCATCAATGTAACCCTTAAACAGGTGATCATCAGTCTAACCCTGAACCAGGTGATCATCAGCCCAATCCTGAACCATGTGATCATCAATCCAACCCTGGACCATGTGATCATCAGTGCAATCCTGAACCATGTGATCATCAATCCAACCCTGGACCATGTGATCATCAATGTAACCGTGAACCATGTGATCATCAATGTAACCGTGAACCAGGTGATAATCAATATAACCCTTAATCAGGTGATCATCAATCTAGTCCTGGACCATGTGATCATCAATCTAACCGTGAAAAAGTGATCATCAATGTAACCCTTAAACAGGTGATCATCAGTCTAACCCTGAACCAGGTGATCATCAGCCCAATCCTGAACCATGTGATCATCAATCCAACCCTGGACCATGTGATCATCAGTGCAATCCTGAACCATGTGATCATCAATCCAACCCTGGACCATGTGATCATCAATGTAACCGTGAACCATGTGATCATCAATGTAACCGTGAACCAGGTGATAATCAATATAACCCTTAATCAGGTGATCATGAGTCTAACCCTGAACCATATGATCATCAATCCAACCCTGAACCATGTGATCATCAATGTAACCGTGAACCAGGTGATCATCTATATAACCCTTAACCAGGTGATCATGAGTCTAACCCTGAACCATATGATCATCAATCCAAGACTGAACCATGTGATCATCAATCTAACCTTGAACCAGGTGATTCTCAGTCTAATCTTGAACCATATGATCATCAATCCAACCCTGAACCATGTGATCATCAATCTAACCGTGAACCAGGTGACCATCAATATTACCCTTAACCAGGTGATCATCAGTCTAATCCTGAACCATGTGATCATCAGGCAAATCCTGAACCATGTGATCATCAATGTAACCCTGTACCATGTGATCATCAATCTAACCGTGAACAAGGTGATCATCAATATAACCCTTAAACAGGTGATCATCAGTCTAACCCTGAACCAGGTGATCATCAGTCCAATCCTGAACCATGTCATCATCAATCCAACCCTGAACCATGTGATCATCAATCTAACCGTGAACCAGGTGATCATCAATATAACCCTTAACGACGTGATCATCAGGCTAACCCTGAACCAGGTGATCATTTGTCTAACCCTGAACCATGTGATCATCAATGTAACCGTGAACCAGGTGATCATCTATATAACCCTTAACCCGGTGATCATGAGTCTAACCCTGAACCATATGATCATCAATCCAACCCTGAACCATTTGATCATCAATGTAACCGTCAACCAGGTGATTATGAGTCTAACCCTGAACCATATGTTCATCAATCCAACCCTGAACCATGTGATCATCAATGTGACCGTGAACCAGGTGATCATCTATATAACCCTTAACCAGGTGATCATGAGTCTAACCCTGAACAATATGATCATCAATCCAACCCTGAACCATTTGATCATCAATGTAACCGTCGAGCAGGTGATCATGAGTCTAACCCTGAACCATGTGATCATCAATCTAACCGTGAACAAGGTGATCATCAATATAACCCATAAACAGGTGATCATCAGTCTAACCCTGAACCAGGTGATCATCAGTCCAATCCTGAACCACGTCATCATCAATCCAACCCTGAACCATGTGATCATCAATCTAACCGTGAACCACGTGATCATCAATATAACCCTTAACGACGTGATCATCAGGGTAACCCTGAACCAGGTGATCATTTGTCTAATCCTGAACCATGTGATCATCAATGTAACCGTCAACCAGGTGATCATCAATATAACCCTTAACCAGGTGATCATGAGTCTAACCCTGAACCATGTGATCTTCAATCCAACCCTGAACCATGTGATCATCAATGTAACCGTGAACCAGGTGATCATCTATATAACCCTTAACCAGGTGATCATGAGTCTAACCCTGAACCATATGATCATCAATCCAAGACTGAACCATGTGATCATCAATCTAACCGTGAACCAGGTGATCATCAATCTAACCTTGAACCAGGTGATTCTCAGTCTAATCTTGAACCATATGATCATCAATCCAACCCTGAACCATGTGATCATCAATCTAACCGTGAACCAGGTGATCATCAATATTACCCTTAACCAGGTGATCATCAGTCCAATCCTGAACCATGTGATCATCAGGCAAATCCTGAACCATGTGATCATCAATGTAACCCTGTACCATGTGATCATCAATCTAACCGTGAACAAGGTGATCATCAATATAACCCTTAAACAGGTGATCATCAGTCTAACCCTGAACCAGGTGATCATCAGTCCAATCCTGAACCATGTCATCATCAATCCAACCCTGAACCATGTGATCATCAATCTAACCCTGAACCAGGTGATCATCTATATAACCCTTAACCGGGTGATCATGAGTCTAACCCTGAACCATATGATCATCAATCCAACCCTGAACCATTTGATCATCAATGTAACCGTCAACCAGGTGATCATGAGTCTAACCCTGAACCATATGATCATCAATCCAACCCTGAACCATGTGATCATCAATGTAACCCTGAACCAGGTGATCATTTGTCTAATCCTGAACCATGTGATCATCAATGTAACCGTCAACCAGGTGATCATCAATATAACCCTTAACCAGGTGATCATGAGTCTTACCCTGAACCATATGATCATCAATCCAACCCTGAACCATGTGATCATCAATGTGACCGTGAACCAGGTGATCATCTATATAACCCTTAACAAGGTGATCATGAGTCTAACCCTGAACCATATGATCATCAATCCAACCCTGAACCATTTGATCATCAATGTAACCGTCAAGCAGGTGATCATGAGTCTAACCCTGAACCATATGATCATCAATCCAACCCTGAAAATGTGATCATCAGGCGAATCCTGAACCATGTGATCATCAATGTAACCCTGAACCATGTGATCATCAATCTAACCGTGAACCAGGTGATCATCAATATAATCCTTAACCAGGTGATCATCAATATAATCCTTAACCAGGTGATCATCAGTCTAACCCTGAACCAGGTGATCATCAGTGTAATCCTGAACCATGTGATCATCAATCCAACCCTGGACCATGTGATCATCAATCCAACCCTGAACCATGTTTTTATCAATGTAACCGTCAACCAGGTGATCATCAATATAACCCTTAACCAGGTGATCATGAGTCTAACCCTGAACCATATGATCATCAATCCAACCCTGAACCATGTGATCATCAATGTAACCGTCAACCAGGTGATCATCAATATAACCCTTAACCAGGTGATCATGAGTCTAACCCTGAACCATATGATCATCAATCCAAGCCTGAACCATGTGATCATCAAATTAACCGTGAACCAGGTGATCATCTATATAACCCTTAACCAGGTGATCATGAGTCTGACCCTGAACCATATGATCATCAATCCAACCCTGAACCATGTGATCATCAATGTAACCCTGAACCAGGTGATCATTTGTCTAATCCTGAACCATATGATCATCAATCTAACCGTGAACCAGGTGATCATCAATATAACCCTTAACGACGTGATCATCAATGTAACCCTGAACCAGGTGATCATTTGTCTAATCCTGAACCATGTGATCATCAATGTAACCGTCAACCAGGTGATCATCAATATAACCCTTAACCAGGTGATCATGAGTCTTACCCTGAACCATATGATCATCAATCCAACCCTGAACCATGTGATCATCAATGTGACCGTGAACCAGGTGATCATCTATATAACCCTTAACCAGGGATCATGAGTCTAACCCTGAACCATATGATCATCAATCCAACCCTGAACCATGTGATCATCAGGCGAATCCTGAACCATGTGATCATCAATGTAACCCTGAACCATGTGATCATCAATCTAACCGTGAACAAGGTGATCATCAATATAACCCTTAAACAGGAGATCATCAGTCTAACCCTGAACCAGGTGATCATCAGTCCTATCCTGAACCATGTGATCATCAATCCAACCCTGAACCATGTGATCATCAATCTAACCGTGAACCAGGTGATCATCAATATAATCCTTAACCAGGTGATCATCAGTCTAACCCTGAACCAGGTGATCATCAATCCAACCCTGGACCATGTGATCATCAATCCAACCCTGAACCATGTTTTTATCAATGTAACCGTCAACCAGGTGATCATCAATATAACCCTTAACCAGGTGATCATGAGTCTAACCCTGAACCATATGATCATCAATCCAACCCTGAACCATGTGATCATCAATGTAACCGTCAACCAGGTGATCATCAATATAACCCTTAACCAGGTGATCATGAGTCTAACCCTGAACCATATGATCATCAATCCAACCCTGAACCATGTGATCATCAATGTAACCGTGAACCAGGTGATCATCTATATAACCCTTAACCAGGTGATCATGAGTCTAACCCTGAACCATATGATCATCAATCCAACCCTGAACCATGTGATCATCAATGTAACCCTGAACCAGGTGATCATTTGTCTAATCCTGAACCATGTGATCATCAATGTAACCGTCAACCAGGTGATCATCAATATAACCCTTAACCAGGTGATCATGAGTCTTACCCTGAACCATATGATCATCAATCCAACCCTGAACCATGTGATCATCAATGTGACCGTGAACCAGGTGATCATCTATATAACCCTTAACCAGGTGATCATGAGTCGAACCCTGAACCATATGATCATCAATCCAACCCTGAACCATTTGATCATCAATGTAACCGTCAAGCAGGTGATCATGAGTCTAACCCTGAACCATGTGATCATCAATCTAACCGTGAACAAGGTGATCATCAATATAACCCTTAAACAGGTGATCATCAGTCCAATCCTGAACCATGTCATCATCAATCCAACCCTGAACCATGTGATCATCAATCTAACCGTGAACCAGGTGATCATCAATATAACCCTTAACGACGTGATCATCAGGCTAACCCTGAACCAGGTGATCATTTGTCTAATCCTGAACCATGTGATCATCAATGTAACCGTCAACCAGGTGATCATCAATATAACCCTTAACCAGGTGATCATGATTCTAACCCTGAACCATGTGATCTTCAATCCAACCCTGAACCATGTGATCATCAATGTAACCGTGAACCAGGTGATCATCTATATACCCCTTAACCAGGTGATCATGAGTCTAACCCTGAACCATATGATCATCAATCCAACCCTGAACCATTTGATCATCAATGTAACCGTCAACCAGGTGATCATGAGTCTAACCCTGAACCATATGATCATCAATCCAACCCTGAACCATGTGATCATCAATGTAACCCTGAACCATGTGATCATTTGTCTAATCCTGAACCATGTGATCATCAATGTAACCGTCAACCAGGTGATCATCAATATAACCCTTAACCAGGTGATCATGAGTCTTACCCTGAACCATATGATCATCAATCCAACCCTGAACCATGTGATCATCAATGCGACCGTGAACCAGGTGATCATCCATATAACCCTTAACCAGGTGATCATGAGTCTAACCCTGAACCATATGATCATCAATCCAACCCTGAACCATTTGATCGTCAATGTAACCGTCAAGCAGGTGATCATGAGTCTAACCCTGAACCATATGATCATCAATCCAACCCTGAACCATGTGATCATCAGGCGAATCCTGAACCATGTGATCATCAATGTAACCCTGAACCATGTGATCATCAATCTAACCGTGAACAAGGTGATTGTTAGAATAATGTATATAATTTATCTCATATTTACTCTTTTTATATTCCTTTATTCTTTGTAGCATTGCCATGTTAATGTTTATATCTGTATGAAGTGTATTACTATGTTTTAAGTTCTTTTCTAGGCAGACGAGACCAGCAGGGGGACCACCAGAGTGTTGGTGGGAGCCATTTGAGCAGGATGCGACCTCTGAATAACAATAAGAGTGACACTGGTTGTTATCTTCAAAGGAGAGGATGCCCTCAAACAGATTAGAATGACTGTGTCACTTTTTTATTGCATCATGCCAGATGTTGTTTTACTGTTGTCTTTCTGCCCCCCATCCCTTAGAAAAATAAATGTAAACAGGGACTGCCCTAAATAAAAAGAGGGTTCGGCAGAGAAATCCTTAGAGCGGATAGACGTTTGTATCGAGCACATCTCTGTCCGTTCTCCTCGCGAGTAAGAAATATAAACTGTTGTCTTCTCCTTTTTGAGTGTGTTTGAATGTTTTAGGTTGCCTGAACCTGACATTAAATTGGTCCTTCGAGCCGGATGCCAACACACCTAAGGATTCCAGCGGGTGACGAGGACACCGGAAAGACCGTGGCCACGGCAGGTTAGCCTAGGAGCAGCCTAACAGATCCTTTCCAGGACCGGCCTCCTAGTCACCAGCTGGGATCCACGGGTTGACGGCATTCCGAGAGGGAAGACAACAGTGGTGAGTACAAGCTTGTTTAAAAGGAAATGAATGAATGTGGGCCGATGCGCAAAGTAAACTAAATTTGGACGACGGAGTCCGGAATATCCGTGTAAATTGGCTGAAGAGTACAAACCCTGAAAATACTAGTCACTAGCAGGTAAACGAGGGACGACGGAGTCCGATAAATTCCGTGATAATTGATGGACGACGGAGTCCGACAAATTCCGTGTAACAAATTTGGACGACGGAGTCCGGAAGATCCGTGTAAATTGGCTTACTAAATCAAAGGATGGCGGAGTCCTGCAAGATAGGTGCTTAAATTCCGTGGACAAACGTTTGTGTGAGAAAGTGAGAGTGTGAATGGAAATAAAATACCACTAGGTGTTATTATTTCGTACCAAAGCAGTAGGATCGTAAGCAGCAGACTGGTGTGGATGCAAAGGCAAGAATTCTCCACTCGAAAGAGTTGAAGTGAGAATTACCACAACAGGAAATTGATTTGCTGCCCTACTGACAGAAAACCAGTCTTTAGAACACCCTAGGTGTTGACAGACTGGACTAAATTTTTAAAATGGGGAAAGGAATAAGTAAAATAAAGGCCAAAGATACACTGCAGTGTTAAGATTGGAAACTTATTGAAAAACAGGATCCTAAAAAAGTTTAAAATTTAAGACAGATGATAATAGAGGATAGTATAAATTGGAGGTCAATTAAACACATAAAAATAGCAGCGCTTCATGAAATAATAATAAATAATAATAATAATAATAATAATAAAGGGTAGCTACAACATAATGGGGAAAAAAATAAAAATAGAAAAAAGAAAATAAAAGTATAAACACAAAGTAAGAAAAGGAAAGAATTAGCACATACTGTATATTCCATTGAAATAAAATGGGCATATGAATGTATAAATTATATAAGTGATATAAACTTTGTGGTGAGTCTTTCAGTTTCTGGTATATATTCTTTGTATACTATAGGGGAGAGCTGCTCAGTATGAAAGTGTCATACCAGCCACCTGGCTGAAATAAGGTCACCCAAGTTAGTGCGTGTTTGATAAGATCCAACCATATACGTATGGGAAGATCAGTGTGAGTGTGCATTGTGTGATTGATAAACCATTGAAAGTATAAGTATTAAATTTATATTACCCATTGAGTCAATTCAAATTATGGGGTAAATATGAGGTTATAAATGTTTTATTTTGGCACCGAATCATAAAAAGGGGTTTACATTAATGGGAATATTGAACGGGAATTCTTTAGAAAGTTTAAGCACGTTGATAAGAGAAAGTAAAGATAAGTGAAAGAAAAGAAACAGGAAGTCAGCAGGAGCCTTTAATCAGAAAGAAGAAGAAATATTCTATCAGGGAAGTTTTACAGGCAGCTTTGGAGGTAGGAGACATGGAGAAGGAGATGGAAGAGGTGGAGCTACATAGAACATGTCAGAATGTTAATGTTGTGGGAAGGAAGGACATATACAGTAGCTAGAGATTGTCCTGATAAGGAAAGAGTAGATTAAGATTGACTAAGAGAATGTGATTCGTTGACAGAAAATAAATAAATAAATAAATAGATAGATAGATAGAGAAAGACTTTAAAGTGGAATGTGAGACAAAGGAAGTTCTTAATTATAAACTTAAAAGATTTGTTCTTGATGGATGGAGTAAAACCAGAAACATTGCTAATGGTAAATGGAAAACCTATGACTTTCTTCTGTGACACTGGTGCGTGAAGAATGATACGTAAGGAGTCTATTCCAGGCTCCAGGCAGAGTAACCACAGTGTGATAGTGAGATCTGCTAATGACAAAATGTCCACAGTACCGCAATCAGAACCTGTTTGGTTGAGAGATCCCCAAGGACAGTCCTGTCAGATGTCCATATTAATGTTTTCTGATTGTCCTGTAAACCTACTACGCCATGATGGTCTGCTATTGCTAGGATTAGCATTAATGCTAAGTTTTGAGGGAAACATTGTACTCAAGAGAAAAGCAGAGCTGCAAAAAGGAGACATTTTTGTTCACCAGGGAACAGGTGAACTGTTTTGTTATTACTCCCTTGATGTTCCAAATAAAACACCTCATGAGAACCACAGCTCTGATGACAGAGGGAGAAAAGATGATATCTAAATTACAGGACAAAATGTCAGAGGAGGATCGGCACATCACACTCTGGTGCAAAGCTACACCAGGCCCTGATGAAAATTATGAAAATAGGTTAACTAAAGTCACACCAGCAAAAGTCACAGTAACTTATGTCTATTCAGATGGAGAGACTAATGCAGCTGCAGCAGTTAACTTGTTATCACCAGAGACCGTAAGACTTTTCAAAATGTGTACCTTTTATTGCTTTGTTTAAAAGTAATACAGAAAAATGGAGAGATTAGAGTAAAATGGTGGTAAAAGGTGAAAATGCAGTTGATTGGGAACACATCTCTGATACTATGGTTATAAGTGCTGCCACTAGACTGACGAGAAAATCATTGTTCTGGACAATCCAAGTGCAAAAAGGTGTTTACATGCATGCTGAAAATCTCCTCACTAGGCAGTGACTGTTTGTGCTTACAGAAGAAGAAGAACTGTTAAAAGATGTACTAGAGAAATTATGGTCGAGAGGTTCCACTGATGTTGGATTAATAAAAGGAACCCTACCTGTACAAATTAGACCTAAAACTGAACATAGACCTTGTGTGCGACAATATCCATTAAAACAGGATGCATATGAAGGCATAAAACCAGTAATTAATGACTTAATAGCTGCCGGTGTAATAATAAAATGTAATGATTCACCATGTAATACTCCAATATTCCCAGTAAAAAAGCAAGCACCATCTGTAGGATGGCGTATGGTCCAAGATTTACAGGCCGTAAATAATGCTGTCATTCAAAGAGCACCATTTGTCCCAGACCCTTACACTTTGCTAAATTCACTCAGACCAGATGCTAGAGTTTTCACTGTTGTAGACATCAGTAATGCATTTTTCTCTATACCTGTTGATAAGAACAGCCAGTTTTGGTTTGCATTTACCTTTGGTGGCCAGAGATATACTTATACCCGATTACCCCAAGGGTATTGTGAGAGTCCAACTATTTACTCTCAGGCAATGAATGCTAGCATGACAAAATTCCAACCTCCAGGAAATAGCCAAATTTTGATTTATGTGGATGATGTTTTACTAGCATCACCTGACAAAGAAACATGCAAAAAAGATACAGTGGCCCTATTGAAACATTTGGCTGAGGAGGGACATAAAGTGAGCAAAAATAAGTTACAGATGTGTAAACAACAGGTGAAATACTTGGGACATAATCTGAGTGCAGGAGGAAGAACAATACTAGAAGACAAGAAAACTGCAATTCTTCTATCGCCTAAACCACAAACTAAAAAGCAGATGATGCAATTTTTAGACTTGATAAATTATTGCAGAAATTGGATGCCAAACTATGTGGAAATAACCTCAATTTTGATTAAAATGATGTATGACGAAGACCTTAAAATAACAGCACCTCTAAAATGGACAGTAGAGAATGAATATGCCTTTTTGTAAAATAAAGCAAACTCTGGTATCTAGCACTGGAATCTAGCCTTGCCAGATTATAGTAAACCTTTTATTCAATGGTAGATTGTAAAGGTCATTTCATGACCTCAGTTTTGGTACAACAATGCGGAGATAAAATGAAGCCAATACCGTATGCCTCATCTAAATTGGACAGTGTGGCATGTGCATTGCCACACTGTGTTAAAGTAGTCATTGTAGTATCCATGTCTGTGGAAACAAGCGCTACTTAAGTCTTGTTTCATCATTTGATTTTGAGAGTACCACTTGCTGTCTCTGCTCTGCTCCTACAGACTAATATGACATTTTTATCATCTGCAAGACACTTGTCTTGCATGGCAACATTGTTATCCCAACCACATTTGACTATAGAGAGGTGCACAACGTTAAATCCAGCTACATTGTTACCACTACCTGATGATGGCATTAAACATGATTGTCAAGAAATAGCAGAAAAGACATCTAAAAGCAGAAATAATTTAAAAGATCAACCACTCGAAACAGGAGAAGTGCTATTTGTAGATGGTTCCTCTAAGAAAAATGATTTAGGTAAAACGCAAACAGGATATGCAGTAGTAACGCAAAAAACTGTAGTAAAGGCCGAATGCTTACCGTCAAATTATTCAGCTCAAGCCGCTAAATTAGTAGCATTAACCGAAGCATGCAAATTGATGAAAGATAGGGATGTGACAATTTAGACAGATAGTCAGTATGCATTTTTATTATTATTGTTAATTATTGTTAATCGTCTGATCACCACAGCAATCTCACCTTTGGAGGAAAACAAGGCTCAAATGCATCCTTTGCTTGCTCCTGACGACTACACTGACGACGACAGTGACAATTTTGACCTAGACATATAGACATGATCTCCAAGTGTAAACATATTTGTGCTCATAAGAATGAACTGACAACTAAAAATCAATATGAAGAAGTTGATACAGCGATATGAGATTTTGAGCAAATATGTGATAAACAGGAGGGAAATGTTAGAATAATGTATATAATTTATCTCATATTTACTCTTTTTATATTCCTTTATTCTTTGTAGCATGGCCATATTAATGTTTATATCTGTATGAAGTGTATTACTATGTTTTAAGTTCTTTTCTAGGCAGACGAAACCAGCAGGGGGACCACCAGAGTGTTGGTGGGAGCCATTTGAGCAGGATGCGACCTCTGAATGACAATAAGAGTGACACTGGTTGTTATCTCCAAAGGAGAGGATGCCCTAAAACAGATTAGAATGACTGTGTCACTTTTTTATTGCTTCATGCCAGATGTTGTTTTACTGTTGTCTTTCTGCCCCCCATCCCTTAGAAAAATAAATGTAAACAGGGACTGCCCTAAATAAAAAGAGGGTTCGGCAGAGAAATCCTTAGAGCGGATAGACGTTTGTATCGAGCACATCTCTGTCCGTTCTCCTCGCGAGTAAGAAATATAAACTGTTGTCTTCTCCTTTTTGAGTGTGTTTGAATGTTTTAGGTTGCCTGAACCTGACACTAACCCTGAATCATGTGATCATCAATCCAACCCTGAACCATGTGATCATCAATCTAATCCTGAACCAGGTGATCATCAGTCTAACCCTGAACCATATCATCATCAATCTAACCCTGAACCAGGTGAACATCAGTCTAACCCTGAACCAGGTGATCATCAGTCTAACCCTGAACCATGTGATCATCAATCCAACCCTGAACCATGTGATCATCAATCTAACCGTGAACCAGGTGATCATCAATCTAACCCATAACCAGGTGATCATCAGTCTAACCCTGATCCATGTGATCATCAATCCAACACTCAACCATGTGATCATCAATCTAACCGTGAACCAGGTGATCATCGATGTAACCCTAAACCAGGTGGTGATCAATCTAACCTTGGACCAGGTGAACATCAATCTAACCGCAAAACATGTGATCATCAATTTAAACCTGAACCATGTGATCATCAATCCAACCCTGAACCAGGTAATCATTAATCTAACCCTGAACCACGTGATCATCAATCTAACCCTGAACCAGGTGATCATCAATCTAAGCTTGAACCAGGTGAACATCAAACTAACCCCAAAACATGTGATCATCAGTGTAACCCTGAACCAGGTGGCCATCAATCTAACCCTGAACCAGATGATCATCAATCTAACCTTGAACCAGGTGAACATCAATCTTACCCCAAAACATGTGATCATCAATCTAAACCTGAACCATGTGATCATCAATCCAACCCTGAACCATGTGATCATCAATCTTACCCTGAACCATGTGAACATCATTCTAACCCTGAACCAGGTGATCATCAGTCTAACCCTGGACCATGTGATCATCAATCTAACCCTGAACGATGTGATCATTAATCTAACCCTGAACCAGGTGATCATCAATCTAACCCTGAACCAGGTGATCATCAATTTAACCCTGAACCAGGTGATCATCAGTCTAACCCTGAACCATGTTATCATCAATCCAACCCTGAACCATGTGATCATCAATCTAACCGTGAACCGGGTGATCATCAATCTAATCTAATCTAAGGGGCGGCAGTGGCTCAGCGGTAGAGCAGAGGTCTTGAAGACAGATCGCCCAGCCATCGGTGGATCGATTCCTGCTCCCGCCAGAACATCTCCGGAGTGTGAGCTGACGGTGGGAGGCGTCAGCTCACCTCCCAGCCACTGCCGAGGCGCCCTTGAGCAAGGCGCCGTCCCCCTTACAAGCTGCTCTATTGGGGCGCACTCCAGGAAGCTGCTGCCCGTCACTCTGCCTCCCGATGTACAGCTTGATGTTGTGTTTGTATACTAACTGCATGATTACAGGCCCCTTTGTGTGCTGTGGTTGTTTCAGGGGCCTGTACATACATAGTGTGTGTGAAAAACTAACACAAAAAAAAATGTAACAAATGTACACCTGAGTGACAAATGTAATTTCCCCTAGGGGATCAATAAAGTGTATCTTCTTCTTCTTCTTCTAACCCTTAACCGGGTGATCATCAGTCTAACCCTGAACCATATGATCATCAATCCAACCCTGAATCATGTGATCATCAATCTAACCGTGAACCAGGTGATCATCAATCTAACCCTTAACCGGGTGATCATCAGTCTAACCCTGAACCATATGATCATCAATCCAACCCTGAACCATGCGATCATCAATCTAACCGTGAACCAGGTGATCATCAATCTAACCCTAAACCAGATGGTCGTCAATCTAAATTTGAACCAGGTGATCATCAATCTAACCCTGAACCAGGTGAACATCATCTAACCCCAAAACATGTGATCATCCATCTAAACCTGAACCATGCGATCATCAATCCAACCCTGAACCATGTGATCATCAATCCAACCCTGAACCATGTGATCATCAATCTAACCCTGAACCAGGTGATCATCAGTCTAACCCTGAACCATATCATCATCAATCTAACCCTGAACCAGGTGAACATCAGTCTAACTCTGAACCAGGTCATCTTCAGTCTAACCCTGAACCATGTGATCATCAATCCAACCCTGAACCACCTGATCATTAATGTAACCGTGAACCAGGTGATTATCAATCTTCGCCCGAACCAGGTGGTCATGAATCTAACCCTGAACCATGTGATTATCAATCTAACCCTGAACCAGGTGAACATCAATCTAACCCCAAAACATGTGATCATCAATGGAAACCTGAACAATGTTATCACCAATCCAACCCTGAACCATGTGATCATCAATCCAACCCTGAACCAGGTGATCATCAATCTACCCGTGAACCAGGTGATCATCAATCTAACCATGAACCAGGTAATCATCAATCTAAACTTGAACCAGGTGAACATCAATCTAACCCCGAAACATGTGATCATCAGTCTAACCCTGAACCAGGTGATCATCAATCTAACTAATCACAACAACCTAAGATTTGTGTGGTCCCACAGCCACAACCCAGAGGCTATAGCTCAACGCTGTAAACGCAAGTTTCACAATCAGTCGTGTGGGGTTCGGGTCCCACTCTGGGCATGCCCCATTACCTCCATCATCCCTCCAAAGTATCCGTTGAGTGTTTTTATTGTGGACTTAGTTTATTATTATTTTATCTCATAACTTCTTTTTTTAGCTCTTTGCTGCTCCCTTTTCTTTTTATGAGAGTGCTTTTTAAATTTTAACATCCAGTTTATCCCACGCCCCCAGGTTTTCTTGGTTCCCCTAACTTTTATCTCCCCTTCCCCTGATTTTAATTGATTTTAATGGATTTTAATCATTTTAAACTCTTTATTTTTTACATGGCAATTTAAGGTGACCCCATTCCCGGGCCCCATTCGCCATTGACTTCGTTGTTCCTTTCAAGAAACTACGTGCCTTACTTTACCTAACCCTAACCCTAACCCTAACACTAACCCTAACCCTAGCCCTATCCTAACACTAACCCCTAACCCCTAACCCTAACCTTGACCCATAACCCTAACCCTAAACCCTAACCCTAACCCCCTAACCCTAACCCTACCCTAACACTAACCCCTAACCCCTAGCCCTAACCTTGACCCTTAACCCTAACCCTAACACTAACCTTAACCCCTAACCCTAACCCCTAACCCTAACCCGAACCCTAAACCTAACGCTAACCCTAAACCCAAACCCTAACCCCCTAACCCTAACTGTAACCCCTAACCCTAACCCTAACCCTAAAATAACATTAACCTCTAACCCTAACCCTAACCCCTAACCATTACCCTAACTATAACCCCTAACCCTAACTGTAACCCCTAACCCTAACCCTAACAATAACCATAACCTCTAACCCTAACCTTAACCCTAACCCTAAACCCTAAACCCTAACCCTAACTTTTATCGCCCCTTCCCTTAATTTTAATTGATTTTAATGGATTTTAATCCTTTTAAACTCTTGATTTTTTGTTTGGCATTTTAAGGTGACCCCACTCCCGGGCCCCATGCGCCAGTGCACTTCGTAGTTCCACTCAAGGAACTACGTGCCTTACTGTACCTAACCCTAACCTTAACCCTAACCCCTAACACTAACCCTAAACCCTAATCCTAACCCTAACCCTAAAGCTAACCCTAACCCTAACCCTAAACCCTAACCCTAACCCTAATCCCTAACCCTAACCGTAACCCTACCTTAACCCTAACCCTAACAAAACCCTAACCCTAAACCTAACCCTAACCCTAACTGTAACCCCTAACCCTAACCCCTAACCCTAATCCCTAATCCCTAACCCTACCCCTACCCCTAAACCTAACCCCTAACCCTAACCCTACCCTAACACTAACCCCTAACCCCAACCCTAACCCTACTCTAACCTTAACCCTAACCCTATGACCCTTAACCCTAACCCCTAACCCTAACACTAACCCTTTACCCTTAACCCTTACCCTAACCCGTAACCTTAACCCTAACCCTAACCCTAGCCCTATCCTAACACTAACCCCTAACCCATAACCCCTAACCCTAACCTTGACCCTTAACCCTAGCCCTAATCCCTAACACTAACCCCCTAACCCTAAACCCTAAACCTAACCCCAACCCCTAAACCTAACCCCTAACCCTAACCCCTAACCCAAACGCTAACCCTAAACCCTAAACCCTAACCCTAACCCTAACCGTAACGGTAACCCTAATCCCTAACCCTAACCCCCTATTTTAATCACAACAACTTCAGATTTGTGTCGTCCCACAGCCACAACCAAGAGGCTATAGCTCAACGCTGTAAACGCAAGCTTCACAATCAGTCGAGCGGGGTTCGGGTCCCGCTCTGGGCATGCCCCATTACCTCCATCATCCCTCCAAAGTATCAGTGGAGTGTTTTTATTGTGGACTTAGTTTATTTTATTTTTTTCTGATTACTTTGTTTTAGCTCTTTCCTGCTTCCTTTTCTATTAATGAGAGTGCTTTTTAAATTTTAACATCCAGTTTATCTCACTCACTCACTCAGGTTTTCCTGATTCCCCTAACTTTTATCTCCCCTTCCCCTAATTTTAATTGATTTTAATGGATTTTAATCCTTTTAAACTCTTGATTTTTTGTATGGCATTTTAAGGTGACCCCACTCCCAGGCCCCATGCGCCAGTGCACTTCATAGTTCCTCTCAAGTAACTACGTGCGTTACTGTACCTAACCCTAACCCTAACCCTAAACCCTACCCCTAACCCTAACCCTAAACCCTAACCCCTAACCCTTACCCTAACACTAACCCGTAACCCTAACACTAAACCCTAACCCTAACCCCTAACCTTAACCCTAACGCTAACTCTAAACCCTAAACCCTAACCCCTAACCCTAACCCTAATCCTAACCCCTAACCCTAAACCTAACCCTATTTTAACCCTAATGCTAACCCTAAACCCTAACCCTAACCCTAACCATAACCCTTGACCCTAACTCCTAACCCTAAACCTAACCCTTAACCCTTACTCTAACCCTAACCCTAACGTATTACCCTAACCCTAACCCTACACCGAACCCCTAACCTTACCATAACCCTAACCCTAACAATAACCATAACCACTAAACCCAACCCTAACCATAACCCTAAACCATAACACTAAACCTAACCCTAACAATAACCATAACCTCTAACTCAAACCTTAACCATAACCCTAAACTCTAAATCCTAACCCCTAACCCTGACCCTAACCCTACCCTAACGCTAACCCCTAACCCCTAACCCTAAACCTAACCCTAACCCTAAACCCTAACCCTTACCCTAACCCCTAAACCTAACCCTACCCTAAAACTACCCCTAACCCCTAACCCTAACCCTAACCCCTAACCCTAACCCTACCCTAACCGTTACCCCTAACCCTAACCCCTAACCCTAACCATAACCTTAACTGTAACCCCAAATCCTAACCCAAAACCCTACACCCTAATCCAAACCCTAACCCTGACTTTTATCTCCATTTCACCTAATTTTAATTCATTTTAATGGATTTTAATCCTTTTAAACTCTTGATTTTTTGTATGGCATTTTAAGGTGACCCCGTTCCCGGGCCCCATGAGCCAGTGCACCTCATAGTTCCTCTCAAGGAACTACGTGCGTTACTGTACTTAACCCTAACCCTAACCCTTACCCTAACCCTACACTAACACTAACCCCTAACCCCTAACCCTAACCGTGACCCTAAACTCTAAACCCTAACCCCTAACCCTAACAATAACCATAACCTCTAACCCTAACCCTAACCCTAACCATAACCCTAAACTCTAAACACTAACCCCTAACCCCTAACCCTAAACCTAACCCTAAACCCTAACCCTAACTCCTAACCTTAACCCTAACGCTAACCCTAAACCCTAAACCCTAACCCCTAACCCTAACCCTAAACCTAACCCCTAACCCTAACCCTACCCTAACCCTAACCCTATTTTAACCCTAACCATAACCCTAATCTAACCCTAAACCCTAACCCTAACCATAACCCCCTAACCCTAACCCCTAACCCTAACCATAACCCTTGACCCTAACTCCTAACCCTAAACCTAACCCTAACCCTTAACCCTTACTCTAACCCTAACCCTAACCCCTTACCCTAACCCTACCCCTAACCCCTAATCCTACCCTAACCCTAACCATAACCCTAAACTCTAAACCCTAACCCCTAACCCCTAACCCTTACCCTTACCCTACCCTAACACTAACCCCTACCCCTAACACTAACCCTATCCCCTAAACCTAACCCTACCCTAAAACTAACACCTAACCCTAACCCTAATCCTACCCTAACCGTTACCCCTAACCCTAACTGTAACCCCTAACCCTAACCCTAACAATAACCATAACCTCTAACCCTAACCTTAAACCTAACCCTAAGCCCTAACCCTAACTTTTATGGCCCCTTCCCT
The DNA here is from genome assembly GCF_040054535.1 of Antennarius striatus. Classification (NCBI taxonomy): domain Eukaryota; kingdom Metazoa; phylum Chordata; class Actinopteri; order Lophiiformes; family Antennariidae; genus Antennarius; species Antennarius striatus. Next base: position 316,067 of record NC_090781.1, on the reverse strand, counting down.
TAATTGTAATTGATATTCGTGGATTTTAATCCTTTTAAACTCTGGATTTTTTGTATGGCATTTTAAGGTGACCCCACTCCCGGGCCCTATGCGCCAGTGCACTTCGTAGTTCCTCTCAAGGAACTACGTGCCTTACTGTACCTAACCCTAACCTTAACGCTAACCCTAATCCCTAACACTAACCCTAACCCCTAACACTAACCCTAACGCTAAAAGTAAACCCCAACCCTAAACCCTAACCCTAACCCTAACCTCTAAACCTAACCCTACCCTAACCGTTACCCCTTACCCCTAACCCTAACTGTAACCCCTAACCCTAACCCTAAACCTTAATCCCTAACCCGAACCCTAACCCTGACTTTTATCTCCATTCCTCTTAATTTTAATTGATTTTAATGGATTTTTATCCTTTTAAACTCTTGATTTTTTGTATGGCATTTTAAGGTGACCCCACTCCCGGGCTCCATGCGCCAGTGCACTTCATAGTTCTTCTCAAGGAACTACGTGCGTTACTGTACCTAACCCTAACCCTAACCCTAAACCCTAACCCTAACCCTAACAATAACCATAACCTCTAACCCTAACCCTAACCATAACCCTAACCCTAACCCTAACCCTAACCCTAATCTAACCCTAAACCCTAACCCTAACCATAACCCCCTAACCCTAAACCCTAACCCTAACCATAACCCTTGACCCTAACTCCTAACCCTAAACCTAACCCTAACCCATAACCCTTACTCTAACCCTAACCCTAACACTAACCCCTTACCCTAATCCTAACCCCTAATCCTACCCTAACCCTAACAATAATCATAACCTCTAACCCTAACCCTAACCATACCCTAACCCTACCTTAACCCTAACCCTAAAAAAACCCTAACCCTAAACCTAACCTTAACCTTAACACTTAACCCTAACCCCTAACCCCCTAACCCTAATTGTAACCCCTAACCCTAACCCTATCCCTGACAGTAACCATAACCTCTAACCCTAACACTAACCCTAACCCTAACCCTAACCCTACCCCATCCGTAACCCTATTTTAACCCTAACGATAACCCTAA